>NC_142935.1:79045935-79248435 GCF_046866305.1 Octopus bimaculoides
TAAAATCGACTGCAAATCACAAAATAAGCATTTTCAAGTTTTGTGTCTTTATCATGGTTATTTGCCAAATTTTGGGAGTTTGTGGATTCTGAAAACGGTTGTGACTTCGATGAACGCTTTGATAAATATAATGTTTTCAACATCCATGTAGCTTATATAACCATCTAGACTTCAAAGCGAATAGTGGTTTTGCAAAAATGAAAACAATCTAAAAGTGTCTAAAATCGACTGGAAATCACCAAATAAGCATTTTCAAGTTGTGATGCTTTTTCATGGTTATTTGCCAAATTTTGGGAGTTTGTGGATTCTGAAAACGCTTGTGACTTTGATGAACGCTTTGATAAATATAATGTTTTCAACACCCATCTAGCTTATATTAACCATCTAGAATTCAAAGCGAATAGTGGTTTTGCAAAAATGAAAACTACCTAAAAGTGTCTAAAATCGACTGGAAATCACGAAATAAGCATTTTCAAGTTTTGTTGCTTTTTTATGGTTACTTGCCAAATTTTTTTAGGTTGTGTTTTCTGAAAACGGTTGTGACTTCGATGAACGCTTTGATAAATATAATGTTTTCAACACCCCTCTAGCTTATATTAACCATCTAGACTTCAAAACGAATAGTGGTTTTGCAAAAACGAAAACTACCTAGAAGTGTCTAAAATCGACTGGAAATCACGAAATAAGCATTTTCAAGTTTTGTTGCTTTTTCATGGTTATTTGTCAAATTTTGTGAGTTTGTGTATTCTGAAAACGGTTGTGACTTCGGTGAACGCTTTGATAAATATAATGTTTTCAACACCCATCTAGCTTATATTAACCATCTAGACTTCACAGCGAATAGTGGTTTTGCAAAAATGAAAACTACCTAAAAGTGTCTAAAATCGACTGCAAATCACGAAATAAGCATTTTCAAGTTTTGTTGCTTTTTCATAGTTATTTGCCAAATTTTGGGAGTTTGTGGATTCTGAAAACGGTTGTGACTTTGATGAACGCTTTGATAAATATAATGTTTTCAACACCCATCTAGCTTATATTAACCATCTAGACTTCAAAGCGAATAGTGGTTTTGCAAAAATGAAAACTACCTAAAAGTGTCTAAAATCGACTGGAAATCACGAAATAAGCATGTTCAAGTTTTGTGTCTTTATCATGGTTATTTGCCAAATTTTGGGAGTTTGTGGATTCTGAAAACGGTTGTGACTTCGATGAACGCTTTGATAAATATAATGTTTTCAACACCCATCTAGCTTATATTAACCATCTAAACTTCAAAGCGAATAATGGTATTGCAGAAATGAAAACTATCTAAAAGCGTCTAAAATCGACTGGAAATCACGAAATAAGCATTTTCAAGTTTTGTGTCTTTGTCATGGTTATTTACCAAATTTTGGGAGTTTGTGGATTCTGAAAACGGTTGTGACTTCGATGAACGCTTTGATAAATATAATGTTTTCAACACCCATCTAGCTTATATTAACCATCTAGACTTCAAAGCGAATAGTGGTTTTGCAAAAATGAAAACTATCTAAAAGTGTCTAAAATCGACTGCAAATCACAAAATAAGCATTTTCAAGTTTTGTGTCTTTATCATGGTTATTTGCCAAATTTTGGGAGTTTGTGGATTCTGAAAACGGTTGTGACTTCGATGAACGCTTTGATAAATATAATGTTTTCAACATCCATGTAGCTTATATAACCATCTAGACTTCAAAGCGAATAGTGGTTTTGCAAAAATGAAAACAATCTAAAGGTGTCTAAAATCGACTGGAAATCACCAAATAAGCATTTTCAAGTTGTGATGCTTTTTCATGGTTATTTGCCAAATTTTGGGAGTTTGTGGATTCTGAAAACGGTTGTGACTTCGATGAACGCTTTGATAAATATAATGTTTTCAACACCCATCTAGCTTATATTAACCATCTAGACTTCAAAGCGAATAGTGGTTTTGCAAAAATGAAAACTATCTAAAAGTGTCTAAAATCGACTGCAAATCACAAAATAAGCATTTTCAAGTTTTGTGTCTTTATCATGGTTATTTGCCAAATTTTGGGAGTTTGTGGATTCTGAAAACGGTTGTGACTTCGATGAACGCTTTGATAAATATAATGTTTTCAACATCCATGTAGCTTATATAACCATCTAGACTTCAAAGCGAATAGTGGTTTTGCAAAAATGAAAACAATCTAAAAGTGTCTAAAATCGACTGCAAATCACCAAATAAGCATTTTCAAGTTGTGATGCTTTTTCATGGTTATTTGCCAAATTTTGGGAGTTTGTGGATTCTGAAAACGGTTGTGACTTTGATGAACGCTTTGATAAATATAATGTTTTCAACACCCATCTAGCTTATATTAACCATCGAGACTTCAAAGCGAATAGTGGTTTTGCAAAAATGAAAACTACCTAAAAGTGTCTAATATCGACTGCAAATCACGAAATAAGCATTTTCAAGTTTTTTTGCTTTTTCATGGTTATTTGCCAAATTTTGTGAGTTTGTGGATTCTGAAAATGGTTGTGACTTTGATGATCGCTTTGATAAATATAATGTTTTCAACACCCATCTAGCTTATATTAACCATCTAGACTTCAAAGCGAATAGTGGTTTTGCAAAAATGAAAACTACCTAAAAGTGTCTAAAATCGACTGGAAATCACGAAATAAGCATGTTCAAGTTTTGTGTCTTTATCATGGTTATTTGCCAAATTTTGGGAGTTTGTGGATTCTGAAAACGGTTGTGACTTCGATGAACGCTTTGATAAATATAATGTTTTCAACACCCATCTAGCTTATATTAACCATCTAAACTTCAAAGCGAATAATGGTATTGCAGAAATGAAAACTATCTAAAAGCGTCTAAAATCGACTGGAAATCACGAAATAAGCATTTTCAAGTTTTGTGTCTTTGTCATGGTTATTTACCAAATTTTGGGAGTTTGTGGATTCTAAAAACGGTTGTGACTTCGATGAACGCTTTGATAAATATAATGTTTTCAACACCCATCTAGCTTATATTAACCATCTAGACTTCAAAGCGAATAGTGGTTTTGCAAAAATGAAAACAATCTAAAAGTGTCTAAAATCGACTGGAAATCACCAAATAAGCATTTTCAAGTTGTGATGCTTTTTCATGGTTATTTGCCAAATTTTGGGAGTTTGTGGATTCTGAAAACGCTTGTGACTTTGATGAACGCTTTGATAAATATAATGTTTTCAACACCCATCTAGCTTATATTAACCATCTAGAATTCAAAGCGAATAGTGGTTTTGCAAAAATGAAAACTACCTAAAAGTGTCTAAAATCGACTGGAAATCACGAAATAAGCATTTTCAAGTTTTGTTGCTTTTTCATGGTCATTTGCCAAATTTTTTTAGTTTGTGTTTTCTGAAAACGGTTGTGACTTCGATGAACGCTTTGATAAATATAATGTTTTCAACACCCATCTAGCTTATATTAACCATCTAGACTTCAAAACGAATAGTGGTTTAGCAAAAATGAAAACTACCTAAAAGTGTCTAAAATCGACTGGAAATCACGAAATAAGCATTTTCAAGTTTTGTTGCTTTTTTATGGTTACTTGCCAAATTTTTTTAGGTTGTGTTTTCTGAAAACGGTTGTAACTTCGATGAACGCTTTGATAAATATAATGTTTTCAACACCCCTCTAGCTTATATTAACCATCTAGACTTCAAAACGAATAGTGGTTTTGCAAAAACGAAAACTACCTAGAAGTGTCTAAAATCGACTGGAAATCACGAAATAAGCATTTTCAAGTTTTGTTGCTTTTTCATGGTTATTTGTCAAATTTTGTGAGTTTGTGTATTCTGAAAACGGTTGTGACTTCGGTGAACGCTTTGATAAATATAATGTTTTCAACACCCATCTAGCTTATATTAACCATCTAGAATTCAAAGCGAATAGTGGTTTTGCAAAAACGAAAACTACCTAAATGTGTCTAAAATCGACTGGAAATCACGAAATAAGCATTTTCAAGTTTTGTTGCTTTTTCATGGTTATTTGTCAAATTTTGTGAGTTTGTGTATTCTGAAAACGGTTGTGACTTCGGTGAACGCTTTGATAAATATAATGTTTTCAACACCCATCTAGCTTATATTAACCATCTAGACTTCAAAACGAATAGTGGTTTTGCAAAAACGAAAACTACCTAGAAGTTTCTAAAATCGACTGGAAATCACGAAATAAGCATTTTCAAGTTTTGTTGCTTTTTCATGGTTATTTGTCAAATTTTGTGAGTTTGTGTATTCTGAAAACGGTTGTGACTTCGGTGAACGCTTTGATAAATATAATGTTTTCAACACCCATCTAGCTTATATTAACCATCTAGAATTCAAAGCGAATAGTGGTTTTGCAAAAACGAAAACTACCTAAATGTGTCTAAAATCGACTGGAAATCACGAAATAAGCATTTTCAAGTTTTGTTGCTTTTTCATGGTTATTTGTCAAATTTTGTGAGTTTGTGTATTCTGAAAACGGTTGTGACTTCGGTGAACGCTTTGATAAATATAATGTTTTCAACACCCATCTAGCTTATATTAACCATCTAGACTTCACAGCGAATAGTGGTTTTGCAAAAATGAAAACTACCTAAAAGTGTCTAAAATCGACTGCAAATCACGAAATAAGCATTTTCAAGTTTTGTTGCTTTTTCATGGTTATTTGCCAAATTTTGGGAGTTTGTGGATTCTGAAAACGGTTGTGACTTTGATGAACGCTTTGATAAATATAATGTTTTCAACACCCATCTAGCTTATATTAACCATCGAGACTTCAAAGCGAATAGTGGTTTTGCAAAAATGAAAACTACCTAAAAGTGTCTAAAATCGACTGGAAATCACGAAATAAGCATGTTCAAGTTTTGTGT
Organism: Octopus bimaculoides; assembly: GCF_046866305.1. NCBI lineage: Eukaryota > Metazoa > Mollusca > Cephalopoda > Octopoda > Octopodidae > Octopus > Octopus bimaculoides. The sequence continues at coordinate 79,050,819 of NC_142935.1, forward strand.
CTTTATCATGGTTATTTGCCAAATTTTGGGAGTTTGTGGATTCTGAAAACGGTTGTGACTTCGATGAACGCTTTGATAAATATAATGTTTTCAACACCCATCTAGCTTATATTAACCATCTAAACTTCAAAGCGAATAGTGGTTTTGCAAAAATGAAAACAATCTAAAGGTGTCTAAAATCGACTGGAAATCACCAAATAAGCATTTTCAAGTTGTGATGCTTTTTCATGGTTATTTGCCAAATTTTGGGAGTTTGTGGATTCTGAAAACGGTTGTGACTTTGATGAACGCTTTGATAAATATAATGTTTTCAACACCCATCTAGCTTATATTAACCATCGAGACTTCAAAGCGAATAGTGGTTTTGCAAAAATGAAAACTACCTAAAAGTGTCTAAAATCGACTGCAAATCACGAAATAAGCATTTTCAAGTTTTTTTGCTTTTTCATGGTTATTTGCCAAATTTTGTGAGTTTGTGGATTCTGAAAATGGTTGTGACTTTGATGATCGCTTTGATAAATATAATGTTTTCAACACCCATCTAGCTTATATTAACCATCTAGACTTCAAAGCGAATAGTGGTTTTGCAAAAATGAAAACTACCTAAAAGTGTCTAAAATCGACTGCAAATCACGAAATAAGCATTTTCAAGTTTTGTTGCTTTTTCATGGTTATTTGCCAAATTTTGGGTGTTTGTGTATTCTGAAAACGGTTGTGACTTTGATGAACGCTTTGATAAATATAATGTTTTCAACACCCATCTAGCTTATATTAACCATCTAGACTTCAAAGCGAATAGTGGTTTTGCAAAAATGAAAACTACCTAAAAGTGTCTAAAATCGACTGGAAATCACGGAATAAGCATTTTCAAGTTTTGTTGCTTTTTCATGGTTATTTGCCAAATTTTGTGAGTTTGTGTTTTCTGAAAACAGTCGTGACTTTGATGAACGCTTTGATAAATATAATGTTTTCAACACCCATCTAGCTTATATTAACCATCTAGACTTCAAAGCGAATAGTGGTTTTGCAAAAATGAAAACTACCTAAAAGTGTCTAAAATCGACTGCAAATCACGAAATAAGCATTTTCAAGTTTTGTTGCTTTTTCATGGTTATTTGCCAAATTTTATGAGTTTGTGTTTTCTGAAAACAGTTGTGACTTTGATGAACGCTTTGATAAATATAATGTTTTCAACACCCATCTAGCTTATATTAACCATCTAGACTTCAAAGCGAATAGTGGTTTGGCAAAAATGAAAACTACCTAAAAGTGTCTAAAATCGACTGGAAATCACGAAATAAGCATTTTCAAGTTTTGTTGCTTTTTTATGGTTACTTGCCAAATTTTTTTAGGTTGTGTTTTCTGAAAACGGTTGTGACTTCGATGAACGCTTTGATAAATATAATGTTTTCAACACCCCTCTAGCTTATATTAACCATCTAGACTTCAAAACGAATAGTGGTTTTGCAAAAACGAAAACTACCTAGAAGTTTCTAAAATCGACTGCAAATCACGAAATAAGCATTTTCAAGTTTTGTTGCTTTTTCATGGTTATTTGTCAAATTTTGTGAGTTTGTGTATTCTGAAAACGGTTGTGACTTCGGTGAACGCTTTGATAAATATAATGTTTTCAACACCCATCTAGCTTATATTAACCATCTAGAATTCAAAGCGAATAGTGGTTTTGCAAAAACGAAAACTACCTAAATGTGTCTAAAATCGACTGGAAATCACGAAATAAGCATTTTCAAGTTTTGTTGCTTTTTCATGGTTATTTGTCAAATTTTGTGAGTTTGTGTATTCTGAAAACGGTTGTGACTTCGGTGAACGCTTTGATAAATATAATGTTTTCAACACCCATCTAGCTTATATTAACCATCTAGACTTCACAGCGAATAGTGGTTTTGCAAAAATGAAAACTACCTAAAAGTGTCTAAAATCGACTGCAAATCACGAAATAAGCATTTTCAAGTTTTGTTGCTTTTTCATGGTTATTTGCCAAATTTTGGGAGTTTGTGGATTCTGAAAACGGTTGTGACTTCGATGAACGCTTTGATAAATATAATGTTTTCAACACCCATCTAGCTTATATTAACCATCTAGACTTCAAAGCGAATAGTGGTTTTGCAAAAATGAAAACTATCTAAAAGTGTCTAAAATCGACTGCAAGTCACAAAATAAGCATTTTCAAGTTTTGTGTCTTTATCATGGTTATTTGCCAAATTTTGGGAGTTTGTGGATTCTGAAAACGGTTGTGACTTCGATGAACGCTTTGATAAATATAATGTTTTCAACATCCATGTAGCTTATATAACCATCTAGACTTCAAAGCGAATAGTGGTTTTGCAAAAATGAAAACAATCTAAAGGTGTCTAAAATCGACTGGAAATCACCAAATAAGCATTTTCAAGTTGTGATGCTTTTTCATGGTTATTTGCCAAATTTTTTTAGGTTGTGTTTTCTGAAAACGGTTGTAACTTCGATGAACGCTTTGATAAATATAATGTTTTCAACACCCCTCTAGCTTATATTAACCATCTAGACTTCAAAACGAATAGTGGTTTTGCAAAAACGAAAACTACCTAGAAGTGTCTAAAATCGACTGGAAATCACGAAATAAGCATTTTCAAGTTTTGTTGCTTTTTCATGGTTATTTGTCAAATTTTGTGAGTTTGTGTATTCTGAAAACGGTTGTGACTTCGGTGAACGCTTTGATAAATATAATGTTTTCAACACCCATCTAGCTTATATTAACCATCTAGAATTCAAAGCGAATAGTGGTTTTGCAAAAACGAAAACTACCTAAATGTGTCTAAAATCGACTGGAAATCACGAAATAAGCATTTTCAAGTTTTGTTGCTTTTTCATGGTTATTTGTCAAATTTTGTGAGTTTGTGTATTCTGAAAACGGTTGTGACTTCGGTGAACGCTTTGATAAATATAATGTTTTCAACACCCATCTAGCTTATATTAACCATCTAGACTTCAAAACGAATAGTGGTTTTGCAAAAACGAAAACTACCTAGAAGTTTCTAAAATCGACTGGAAATCACGAAATAAGCATTTTCAAGTTTTGTTGCTTTTTCATGGTTATTTGTCAAATTTTGTGAGTTTGTGTATTCTGAAAACGGTTGTGACTTCGGTGAACGCTTTGATAAATATAATGTTTTCAACACCCATCTAGCTTATATTAACCATCTAGAATTCAAAGCGAATAGTGGTTTTGCAAAAACGAAAACTACCTAAATGTGTCTAAAATCGACTGGAAATCACGAAATAAGCATTTTCAAGTTTTGTTGCTTTTTCATGGTTATTTGTCAAATTTTGTGAGTTTGTGTATTCTGAAAACGGTTGTGACTTCGGTGAACGCTTTGATAAATATAATGTTTTCAACACCCATCTAGCTTATATTAACCATCTAGACTTCACAGCGAATAGTGGTTTTGCAAAAATGAAAACTACCTAAAAGTGTCTAAAATCGACTGCAAATCACGAAATAAGCATTTTCAAGTTTTGTTGCTTTTTCATGGTTATTTGCCAAATTTTGGGAGTTTGTGGATTCTGAAAACGGTTGTGACTTTGATGAACGCTTTGATAAATATAATGTTTTCAACACCCATCTAGCTTATATTAACCATCGAGACTTCAAAGCGAATAGTGGTTTTGCAAAAATGAAAACTACCTAAAAGTGTCTAAAATCGACTGGAAATCACGAAATAAGCATGTTCAAGTTTTGTGTCTTTATCATGGTTATTTGCCAAATTTTGGGAGTTTGTGGATTCTGAAAACGGTTGTGACTTCGATGAACGCTTTGATAAATATAATGTTTTCAACACCCATCTAGCTTATATTAACCATCTAAACTTCAAAGCGAATAGTGGTTTTGCAAAAATGAAAACAATCTAAAGGTGTCTAAAATCGACTGGAAATCACCAAATAAGCATTTTCAAGTTGTGATGCTTTTTCATGGTTATTTGCCAAATTTTGGGAGTTTGTGGATTCTGAAAACGGTTGTGACTTTGATGAACGCTTTGATAAATATAATGTTTTCAACACCCATCTAGCTTATATTAACCATCGAGACTTCAAAGCGAATAGTGGTTTTGCAAAAATGAAAACTACCTAAAAGTGTCTAAAATCGACTGCAAATCACGAAATAAGCATTTTCAAGTTTTTTTGCTTTTTCATGGTTATTTGCCAAATTTTGTGAGTTTGTGGATTCTGAAAATGGTTGTGACTTTGATGATCGCTTTGATAAATATAATGTTTTCAACACCCATCTAGCTTATATTAACCATCTAGACTTCAAAGCGAATAGTGGTTTTGCAAAAATGAAAACTACCTAAAAGTGTCTAAAATCGACTGCAAATCACGAAATAAGCATTTTCAAGTTTTGTTGCTTTTTCATGGTTATTTGCCAAATTTTGGGTGTTTGTGTATTCTGAAAACGGTTGTGACTTTGATGAACGCTTTGATAAATATAATGTTTTCAACACCCATCTAGCTTATATTAACCATCTAGACTTCAAAGCGAATAGTGGTTTTGCAAAAATGAAAACTACCTAAAAGTGTCTAAAATCGACTGGAAATCACGGAATAAGCATTTTCAAGTTTTGTTGCTTTTTCATGGTTATTTGCCAAATTTTGTGAGTTTGTGTTTTCTGAAAACAGTCGTGACTTTGATGAACGCTTTGATAAATATAATGTTTTCAACACCCATCTAGCTTATATTAACCATCTAGACTTCAAAGCGAATAGTGGTTTTGCAAAAATGAAAACTACCTAAAAGTGTCTAAAATCGACTGCAAATCACGAAATAAGCATTTTCAAGTTTTGTTGCTTTTTCATGGTTATTTGCCAAATTTTATGAGTTTGTGTTTTCTGAAAACAGTTGTGACTTTGATGAACGCTTTGATAAATATAATGTTTTCAACACCCATCTAGCTTATATTAACCATCTAGACTTCAAAGCGAATAGTGGTTTGGCAAAAATGAAAACTACCTAAAAGTGTCTAAAATCGACTGGAAATCACGAAATAAGCATTTTCAAGTTTTGTTGCTTTTTTATGGTTACTTGCCAAATTTTTTTAGGTTGTGTTTTCTGAAAACGGTTGTGACTTCGATGAACGCTTTGATAAATATAATGTTTTCAACACCCCTCTAGCTTATATTAACCATCTAGACTTCAAAACGAATAGTGGTTTTGCAAAAACGAAAACTACCTAGAAGTTTCTAAAATCGACTGCAAATCACGAAATAAGCATTTTCAAGTTTTGTTGCTTTTTCATGGTTATTTGTCAAATTTTGTGAGTTTGTGTATTCTGAAAACGGTTGTGACTTCGGTGAACGCTTTGATAAATATAATGTTTTCAACACCCATCTAGCTTATATTAACCATCTAGAATTCAAAGCGAATAGTGGTTTTGCAAAAACGAAAACTACCTAAATGTGTCTAAAATCGACTGGAAATCACGAAATAAGCATTTTCAAGTTTTGTTGCTTTTTCATGGTTATTTGTCAAATTTTGTGAGTTTGTGTATTCTGAAAACGGTTGTGACTTCGGTGAACGCTTTGATAAATATAATGTTTTCAACACCCATCTAGCTTATATTAACCATCTAGACTTCACAGCGAATAGTGGTTTTGCAAAAATGAAAACTACCTAAAAGTGTCTAAAATCGACTGCAAATCACGAAATAAGCATTTTCAAGTTTTGTTGCTTTTTCATGGTTATTTGCCAAATTTTGGGAGTTTGTGGATTCTGAAAACGGTTGTGACTTCGATGAACGCTTTGATAAATATAATGTTTTCAACACCCATCTAGCTTATATTAACCATCTAGACTTCAAAGCGAATAGTGGTTTTGCAAAAATGAAAACTATCTAAAAGTGTCTAAAATCGACTGCAAGTCACAAAATAAGCATTTTCAAGTTTTGTGTCTTTATCATGGTTATTTGCCAAATTTTGGGAGTTTGTGGATTCTGAAAACGGTTGTGACTTCGATGAACGCTTTGATAAATATAATGTTTTCAACATCCATGTAGCTTATATAACCATCTAGACTTCAAAGCGAATAGTGGTTTTGCAAAAATGAAAACAATCTAAAGGTGTCTAAAATCGACTGGAAATCACCAAATAAGCATTTTCAAGTTGTGATGCTTTTTCATGGTTATTTGCCAAATTTTGGGAGTTTGTGGATTCTGAAAACGGTTGTGACTTCGATGAACGCTTTGATAAATATAATGTTTTCAACACCCATCTAGCTTATATTAACCATCTAGACTTCAAAGCGAATAGTGGTTTTGCAAAAATGAAAACTACCTAAAAGTGTCTAAAATCGACTGGAAATCACGAAATAAGCATGTTCAAGTTTTGTGTCTTTATCATGGTTATTTGCCAAATTTTGGGAGTTTGTGGATTCTGAAAACGCTTGTGACTTTGATGAACGCTTTGATAAATATAATGTTTTCAACACCCATCTAGCTTATATTAACCATCTAGAATTCAAAGCGAATAGTGGTTTTGCAAAAATGAAAACTACCTAAAAGTGTCTAAAATCGACTGGAAATCACGAAATAAGCATTTTCAAGTTTTGTTGCTTTTTTATGGTTACTTGCCAAATTTTTTTAGGTTGTGTTTTCTGAAAACGGTTGTGACTTCGATGAACGCTTTGATAAATATAATGTTTTCAACACCCCTCTAGCTTATATTAACCATCTAGACTTCAAAACGAATAGTGGTTTTGCAAAAACGAAAACTACCTAGAAGTGTCTAAAATCGACTGGAAATCACGAAATAAGCATTTTCAAGTTTTGTTGCTTTTTCATGGTTATTTGTCAAATTTTGTGAGTTTGTGTATTCTGAAAACGGTTGTGACTTCGGTGAACGCTTTGATAAATATAATGTTTTCAACACCCATCTAGCTTATATTAACCATCTAGAATTCAAAGCGAATAGTGGTTTTGCAAAAACGAAAACTACCTAAATGTGTCTAAAATCGACTGGAAATCACGAAATAAGCATTTTCAAGTTTTGTTGCTTTTTCATGGTTATTTGTCAAATTTTGTGAGTTTGTGTATTCTGAAAACGGTTGTGACTTCGGTGAACGCTTTGATAAATATAATGTTTTCAACACCCATCTAGACTTCACAGCGAATAGTGGTTTTGCAAAAATGAAAACTACCTAAAAGTGTCTAAAATCGACTGCAAATCACGAAATAAGCATTTTCAAGTTTTGTTGCTTTTTCATGGTTATTTGCCAAATTTTGGGAGTTTGTGGATTCTGAAAACGGTTGTGACTTTGATGAACGCTTTGATAAATATAATGTTTTCAACACCCATCTAGCTTATATTAACCATCGAGACTTCAAAGCGAATAGTGGTTTTGCAAAAATGAAAACTACCTAAAAGTGTCTAAAATCGACTGCAAATCACGAAATAAGCATTTTCAAGTTTTGTTGCTTTTTCATGGTTATTTGCCAAATTTTGTGAGTTTGTGGATTCTGAAAATGGTTGTGACTTTGATGATCGCTTTGATAAATATAATGTTTTCAACACCCATCTAGCTTATATTAACCATCTAGACTTCAAAGCGAATAGTGGTTTTGCAAAAATGAAAACTACCTAAAAGTGTCTAAAATCGACTGGAAATCACGAAATAAGCATGTTCAAGTTTTGTGTCTTTATCATGGTTATTTGCCAAATTTTGGGAGTTTGTGGATTCTGAAAACGGTTGTGACTTCGATGAACGCTTTGATAAATATAATGTTTTCAACACCCATCTAGCTTATATTAACCATCTAAACTTCAAAGCGAATAATGGTATTGCAGAAATGAAAACTATCTAAAAGCGTCTAAAATCGACTGGAAATCACGAAATAAGCATTTTCAAGTTTTGTGTCTTTGTCATGGTTATTTACCAAATTTTGGGAGTTTGTGGATTCTGAAAACGGTTGTGACTTCGATGAACGCTTTGATAAATATAATGTTTTCAACACCCATCTAGCTTATATTAACCATCTAGACTTCAAAGCGAATAGTGGTTTTGCAAAAATGAAAACTATCTAAAAGTGTCTAAAATCGACTGCAAATCACAAAATAAGCATTTTCAAGTTTTGTGTCTTTATCATGGTTATTTGCCAAATTTTGGGAGTTTGTGGATTCTGAAAACGGTTGTGACTTCGATGAACGCTTTGATAAATATAATGTTTTCAACATCCATGTAGCTTATATAACCATCTAGACTTCAAAGCGAATAGTGGTTTTGCAAAAATGAAAACAATCTAAAGGTGTCTAAAATCGACTGGAAATCACCAAATAAGCATTTTCAAGTTGTGATGCTTTTTCATGGTTATTTGCCAAATTTTGGGAGTTTGTGGATTCTGAAAACGGTTGTGACTTCGATGAACGCTTTGATAAATATAATGTTTTCAACACCCATCTAGCTTATATTAACCATCTAGACTTCAAAGCGAATAGTGGTTTTGCAAAAATGAAAACTATCTAAAAGTGTCTAAAATCGACTGCAAATCACAAAATAAGCATTTTCAAGTTTTGTGTCTTTATCATGGTTATTTGCCAAATTTTGGGAGTTTGTGGATTCTGAAAACGGTTGTGACTTCGATGAACGCTTTGATAAATATAATGTTTTCAACATCCATGTAGCTTATATAACCATCTAGACTTCAAAGCGAATAGTGGTTTTGCAAAAATGAAAACAATCTAAAAGTGTCTAAAATCGACTGCAAATCACCAAATAAGCATTTTCAAGTTGTGATGCTTTTTCATGGTTATTTGCCAAATTTTGGGAGTTTGTGGATTCTGAAAACGGTTGTGACTTTGATGAACGCTTTGATAAATATAATGTTTTCAACACCCATCTAGCTTATATTAACCATCGAGACTTCAAAGCGAATAGTGGTTTTGCAAAAATGAAAACTACCTAAAAGTGTCTAATATCGACTGCAAATCACGAAATAAGCATTTTCAAGTTTTTTTGCTTTTTCATGGTTAATTGCCAAATTTTGTGAGTTTGTGGATTCTGAAAATGGTTGTGACTTTGATGATCGCTTTGATAAATATAATGTTTTCAACACCCATCTAGCTTATATTAACCATCTAGACTTCAAAGCGAATAGTGGTTTTGCAAAAATGAAAACTACCTAAAAGTGTCTAAAATCGACTGGAAATCACGAAATAAGCATGTTCAAGTTTTGTGTCTTTATCATGGTTATTTGCCAAATTTTGGGAGTTTGTGGATTCTGAAAACGGTTGTGACTTCGATGAACGCTTTGATAAATATAATGTTTTCAACACCCATCTAGCTTATATTAACCATCTAAACTTCAAAGCGAATAATGGTATTGCAGAAATGAAAACTATCTAAAAGCGTCTAAAATCGACTGGAAATCACGAAATAAGCATTTTCAAGTTTTGTGTCTTTGTCATGGTTATTTACCAAATTTTGGGAGTTTGTGGATTCTGAAAACGGTTGTGACTTCGATGAACGCTTTGATAAATATAATGTTTTCAACACCCATCTAGCTTATATTAACCATCTAGACTTCAAAGCGAATAGTGGTTTTGCAAAAATGAAAACTACCTAAAAGTGTCTAAAATCGACTGCAAATCACAAAATAAGCATTTTCAAGTTTTGTGTCTTTATCATGGTTATTTGCCAAATTTTGGGAGTTTGTGGATTCTGAAAACGGTTGTGACTTCGATGAACGCTTTGATAAATATAATGTTTTCAACATCCATGTAGCTTATATAACCATCTAGACTTCAAAGCGAATAGTGGTTTTGCAAAAATGAAAACAATCTAAAAGTGTCTAAAATCGACTGGAAATCACCAAATAAGCATTTTCAAGTTGTGATGCTTTTTCATGGTTATTTGCCAAATTTTGGGAGTTTGTGGATTCTGAAAACGCTTGTGACTTTGATGAACGCTTTGATAAATATAATGTTTTCAACACCCATCTAGCTTATATTAACCATCTAGAATTCAAAGCGAATAGTGGTTTTGCAAAAATGAAAACTACCTAAAAGTGTCTAAAATCGACTGGAAATCACGAAATAAGCATTTTCAAGTTTTGTTGCTTTTTCATGGTCATTTGCCAAATTTTTATAGGTTGTGTTTTCTGAAAACGGTTGTAACTTCGATGAACGCTTTGATAAATATAATGTTTTCAACACCCCTCTAGCTTATATTAACCATCTAGACTTCAAAACGAATAGTGGTTTTGCAAAAACGAAAACTACCTAGAAGTGTCTAAAATCGACTGGAAATCACGAAATAAGCATTTTCAAGTTTTGTTGCTTTTTCATGGTTATTTGTCAAATTTTGTGAGTTTGTGTATTCTGAAAACGGTTGTGACTTCGGTGAACGCTTTGATAAATATAATGTTTTCAACACCCATCTAGCTTATATTAACCATCTAGAATTCAAAGCGAATAGTGGTTTTGCAAAAACGAAAACTACCTAAATGTGTCTAAAATCGACTGGAAATCACGAAATAAGCATTTTCAAGTTTTGTTGCTTTTTCATGGTTATTTGTCAAATTTTGTGAGTTTGTGTATTCTGAAAACGGTTGTGACTTCGGTGAACGCTTTGATAAATATAATGTTTTCAACACCCATCTAGCTTATATTAACCATCTAGACTTCACAGCGAATAGTGGTTTTGCAAAAATGAAAACTACCTAAAAGTGTCTAAAATCGACTGCAAATCACGAAATAAGCATGTTCAAGTTTTGTTGCTTTTTCATGGTTATTTGCCAAATTTTGGGAGTTTGTGGATTCTGAAAACGGTTGTGACTTTGATGAACCCTTTGATAAATATAATGTTTTCAACACCCATCTAGCTTATATTAACCAACGAGACTTCAAAGCGAATAGTGGTTTTGCAAAAATGAAAACTACCTAAAAGTGTCTAAAATCGACTGGAAATCACGAAATAAGCATGTTCAAGTTTTGTGTCTTTATCATGGTTATTTGCCAAATTTTGGGAGTTTGTGGATTCTGAAAACGGTTGTGACTTCGATGAACGCTTTGATAAATATAATGTTTTCAACACCCATCTAGCTTATATTAACCATCTAAACTTCAAAGCGAATAATGGTATTGCAGAAATGAAAACTATCTAAAAGCGTCTAAAATCGACTGGAAATCACGAAATAAGCATTTTCAAGTTTTGTGTCTTTGTCATGGTTATTTACCAAATTTTGGGAGTTTGTGGATTCTGAAAACGGTTGTGACTTCGATGAACGCTTTGATAATATAATGTTTTCAACACCCATCTAGCTTATATTAACCATCTAGACTTCAAAGCGAATAGTGGTTTTGCAAAAATGAAAACTACCTAAAAGTGTCTAAAATCGACTGCAAATCACAAAATAAGCATTTTCAAGTTTTGTGTCTTTATCATGGTTATTTGCCAAATTTTGGGAGTTTGTGGATTCTGAAAACGGTTGTGACTTCGATGAACGCTTTGATAAATATAATGTTTTCAACACCCATCTAGCTTATATTAACCATCTAGACTTCAAAGCGAATAATGGTATTGCAGAAATGAAAACTATCTAAAAGCGTCTAAAATCGACTGGAAATCACGAAATAAGCATTTTCAAGTTTTGTGTCTTTGTCATGGTTATTTACCAAATTTTGGGAGTTTGTGGATTCTGAAAACGGTTGTGACTTCGATGAACGCTTTGATAAATATAATGTTTTCAACACCCATCTAGCTTATATTAACCATCTAGACTTCAAAGCGAATAGTGGTTTTGCAAAAATGAAAACTATCTAAAAGTGTCTAAAATCGACTGCAAATCACAAAATAAGCATTTTCAAGTTTTGTGTCTTTATCATGGTTATTTGCCAAATTTTGGGAGTTTGTGGATTCTGAAAACGGTTGTGACTTCGATGAACGCTTTGATAAATATAATGTTTTCAACATCCATGTAGCTTATATAACCATCTAGACTTCAAAGCGAATAGTGGTTTTGCAAAAATGAAAACAATCTAAAGGTGTCTAAAATCGACTGGAAATCACCAAATAAGCATTTTCAAGTTGTGATGCTTTTTCATGGTTATTTGCCAAATTTTGGGAGTTTGTGGATTCTGAAAACGGTTGTGACTTCGATGAACGCTTTGATAAATATAATGTTTTCAACACCCATCTAGCTTATATTAACCATCTAGACTTCAAAGCGAATAGTGGTTTTGCAAAAATGAAAACTATCTAAAAGTGTCTAAAATCGACTGCAAATCACAAAATAAGCATTTTCAAGTTTTGTGTCTTTATCATGGTTATTTGCCAAATTTTGGGAGTTTGTGGATTCTGAAAACGGTTGTGACTTCGATGAACGCTTTGATAAATATAATGTTTTCAACATCCATGTAGCTTATATAACCATCTAGACTTCAAAGCGAATAGTGGTTTTGCAAAAATGAAAACAATCTAAAAGTGTCTAAAATCGACTGCAAATCACCAAATAAGCATTTTCAAGTTGTGATGCTTTTTCATGGTTATTTGCCAAATTTTGGGAGTTTGTGGATTCTGAAAACGGTTGTGACTTTGATGAACGCTTTGATAAATATAATGTTTTCAACACCCATCTAGCTTATATTAACCATCGAGACTTCAAAGCGAATAGTGGTTTTGCAAAAATGAAAACTACCTAAAAGTGTCTAATATCGACTGCAAATCACGAAATAAGCATTTTCAAGTTTTTTTGCTTTTTCATGGTTATTTGCCAAATTTTGTGAGTTTGTGGATTCTGAAAATGGTTGTGACTTTGATGATCGCTTTGATAAATATAATGTTTTCAACACCCATCTAGCTTATATTAACCATCTAGACTTCAAAGCGAATAGTGGTTTTGCAAAAATGAAAACTACCTAAAAGTGTCTAAAATCGACTGGAAATCACGAAATAAGCATGTTCAAGTTTTGTGTCTTTATCATGGTTATTTGCCAAATTTTGGGAGTTTGTGGATTCTGAAAACGGTTGTGACTTCGATGAACGCTTTGATAAATATAATGTTTTCAACACCCATCTAGCTTATATTAACCATCTAAACTTCAAAGCGAATAATGGTATTGCAGAAATGAAAACTATCTAAAAGCGTCTAAAATCGACTGGAAATCACGAAATAAGCATTTTCAAGTTTTGTGTCTTTGTCATGGTTATTTACCAAATTTTGGGAGTTTGTGGATTCTGAAAACGGTTGTGACTTCGATGAACGCTTTGATAAATATAATGTTTTCAACACCCATCTAGCTTATATTAACCATCTAGACTTCAAAGCGAATAGTGGTTTTGCAAAAATGAAAACTACCTAAAAGTGTCTAAAATCGACTGCAAATCACAAAATAAGCATTTTCAAGTTTTGTGTCTTTATCATGGTTATTTGCCAAATTTTGGGAGTTTGTGGATTCTGAAAACGGTTGTGACTTCGATGAACGCTTTGATAAATATAATGTTTTCAACATCCATGTAGCTTATATAACCATCTAGACTTCAAAGCGAATAGTGGTTTTGCAAAAATGAAAACAATCTAAAAGTGTCTAAAATCGACTGGAAATCACCAAATAAGCATTTTCAAGTTGTGATGCTTTTTCATGGTTATTTGCCAAATTTTGGGAGTTTGTGGATTCTGAAAACGCTTGTGACTTTGATGAACGCTTTGATAAATATAATGTTTTCAACACCCATCTAGCTTATATTAACCATCTAGAATTCAAAGCGAATAGTGGTTTTGCAAAAATGAAAACTACCTAAAAGTGTCTAAAATCGACTGGAAATCACGAAATAAGCATTTTCAAGTTTTGTTGCTTTTTCATGGTCATTTGCCAAATTTTTTTAGTTTGTGTTTTCTGAAAACGGTTGTGACTTCGATGAACGCTTTGATAAATATAATGTTTTCAACACCCATCTAGCTTATATTAACCATCTAGACTTCAAAACGAATAGTGGTTTAGCAAAAATGAAAACTACCTAAAAGTGTCTAAAATCGACTGGAAATCACGAAATAAGCATTTTCAAGTTTTGTTGCTTTTTTATGGTTACTTGCCAAATTTTTTTAGGTTGTGTTTTCTGAAAACGGTTGTAACTTCGATGAACGCTTTGATAAATATAATGTTTTCAACACCCCTCTAGCTTATATTAACCATCTAGAATTCAAAGCGAATAGTGGTTTTGCAAAAACGAAAACTACCTAAATGTGTCTAAAATCGACTGGAAATCACGAAATAAGCATTTTCAAGTTTTGTTGCTTTTTCATGGTTATTTGTCAAATTTTGTGAGTTTGTGTATTCTGAAAACGGTTGTGACTTCGGTGAACGCTTTGATAAATATAATGTTTTCAACACCCATCTAGCTTATATTAACCATCTAAACTTCAAAGCGAATAGTGGTTTTGCAAAAATGAAAACTACCTAAAAGTGTCTAAAATCGACTGCAAATCACGAAATAAGCATGTTCAAGTTTTGTTGCTTTTTCATGGTTATTTGCCAAATTTTGGGAGTTTGTGGATTCTGAAAACGGTTGTGACTTTGATGAACGCTTTGATAAATATAATGTTTTCAACACCCATCTAGCTTATATTAACCAACGAGACTTCAAAGCGAATAGTGGTTTTGCAAAAATGAAAACTACCTAAAAGTGTCTAAAATCGACTGGAAATCACGAAATAAGCATGTTCAAGTTTTGTGTCTTTATCATGGTTATTTGCCAAATTTTGGGAGTTTGTGGATTCTGAAAACGGTTGTGACTTCGATGAACGCTTTGATAAATATAATGTTTTCAACACCCATCTAGCTTATATTAACCATCTAAACTTCAAAGCGAATAATGGTATTGCAGAAATGAAAACTATCTAAAAGCGTCTAAAATCGACTGGAAATCACGAAATAAGCATTTTCAAGTTTTGTGTCTTTGTCATGGTTATTTACCAAATTTTGGGAGTTTGTGGATTCTGAAAACGGTTGTGACTTCGATGAACGCTTTGATAATATAATGTTTTCAACACCCATCTAGCTTATATTAACCATCTAGACTTCAAAGCGAATAGTGGTTTTGCAAAAATGAAAACTACCTAAAAGTGTCTAAAATCGACTGCAAATCACAAAATAAGCATTTTCAAGTTTTGTGTCTTTATCATGGTTATTTGCCAAATTTTGGGAGTTTGTGGATTCTGAAAACGGTTGTGACTTCGATGAACGCTTTGATAAATATAATGTTTTCAACATCCATGTAGCTTATATAACCATCTAGACTTCAAAGCGAATAGTGGTTTTGCAAAAATGAAAACAATCTAAAAGTGTCTAAAATCGACTGGAAATCACCAAATAAGCATTTTCAAGTTTTGATGCTTTTTCATGGTTATTTGCCAAATTTTGGGAGTTTGTGGATTCTGAAAACGCTTGTGACTTTGATGAACGCTTTGATAAATATAATGTTTTCAACACCCATCTAGCTTATATTAACCATCTAGAATTCAAAGCGAATAGTGGTTTTGCAAAAATGAAAACTACCTAAAAGTGTCTAAAATCGACTGGAAATCACGAAATAAGCATTTTCAAGTTTTGTTGCTTTTTTATGGTTACTTGCCAAATTTTTTTAGGTTGTGTTTTCTGAAAACGGTTGTGACTTCGATGAACGCTTTGATAAATATAATGTTTTCAACACCCCTCTAGCTTATATTAACCATCTAGACTTCAAAACGAATAGTGGTTTTGCAAAAACGAAAACTACCTAGAAGTGTCTAAAATCGACTGGAAATCACGAAATAAGCATTTTCAAGTTTTGTTGCTTTTTCATGGTTATTTGTCAAATTTTGTGAGTTTGTGTATTCTGAAAACGGTTGTGACTTCGGTGAACGCTTTGATAAATATAATGTTTTCAACACCCATCTAGCTTATATTAACCATCTAGACTTCACAGCGAATAGTGGTTTTGCAAAAATGAAAACTACCTAAAAGTGTCTAAAATCGACTGCAAATCACGAAATAAGCATTTTCAAGTTTTGTTGCTTTTTCATGGTTATTTGCCAAATTTTGTGAGTTTGTGGATTCTGAAAATGGTTGTGACTTTGATGATCGCTTTGATAAATATAATGTTTTCAACACCCATCTAGCTTATATTAACCATCTAGACTTCAAAGCGAATAGTGGTTTTGCAAAAATGAAAACTACCTAAAAGTGTCTAAAATCGACTGGAAATCACGAAATAAGCATGTTCAAGTTTTGTGTCTTTATCATGGTTATTTGCCAAATTTTGGGAGTTTGTGGATTCTGAAAACGGTTGTGACTTCGATGAACGCTTTGATAAATATAATGTTTTCAACACCCATCTAGCTTATATTAACCATCTAAACTTCAAAGCGAATAATGGTATTGCAGAAATGAAAACTATCTAAAAGCGTCTAAAATCGACTGGAAATCACGAAATAAGCATTTTCAAGTTTTGTGTCTTTGTCATGGTTATTTACCAAATTTTGGGAGTTTGTGGATTCTGAAAACGGTTGTGACTTCGATGAACGCTTTGATAAATATAATGTTTTCAACACCCATCTAGCTTATATTAACCATCTAGACTTCAAAGCGAATAGTGGTTTTGCAAAAATGAAAACTATCTAAAAGTGTCTAAAATCGACTGCAAATCACAAAATAAGCATTTTCAAGTTTTGTGTCTTTATCATGGTTATTTGCCAAATTTTGGGAGTTTGTGGATTCTGAAAACGGTTGTGACTTCGATGAACGCTTTGATAAATATAATGTTTTCAACATCCATGTAGCTTATATAACCATCTAGACTTCAAAGCGAATAGTGGTTTTGCAAAAATGAAAACAATCTAAAGGTGTCTAAAATCGACTGCAAATCACCAAATAAGCATTTTCAAGTTGTGATGCTTTTTCATGGTTATTTGCCAAATTTTGGGAGTTTGTGGATTCTGAAAACGGTTGTGACTTCGATGAACGCTTTGATAAATATAATGTTTTCAACACCCATCTAGCTTATATTAACCATCTAGACTTCAAAGCGAATAGTGGTTTTGCAAAAATGAAAACTATCTAAAAGTGTCTAAAATCGACTGCAAATCACAAAATAAGCATTTTCAAGTTTTGTGTCTTTATCATGGTTATTTGCCAAATTTTGGGAGTTTGTGGATTCTGAAAACGGTTGTGACTTCGATGAACGCTTTGATAAATATAATGTTTTCAACATCCATGTAGCTTATATAACCATCTAGACTTCAAAGCGAATAGTGGTTTTGCAAAAATGAAAACAATCTAAAAGTGTCTAAAATCGACTGCAAATCACCAAATAAGCATTTTCAAGTTGTGATGCTTTTTCATGGTTATTTGCCAAATTTTGGGAGTTTGTGGATTCTGAAAACGGTTGTGACTTTGATGAACGCTTTGATAAATATAATGTTTTCAACACCCATCTAGCTTATATTAACCATCGAGACTTCAAAGCGAATAGTGGTTTTGCAAAAATGAAAACTACCTAAAAGTGTCTAATATCGACTGCAAATCACGAAATAAGCATTTTCAAGTTTTTTTGCTTTTTCATGGTTATTTGCCAAATTTTGTGAGTTTGTGGATTCTGAAAATGGTTGTGACTTTGATGATCGCTTTGATAAATATAATGTTTTCAACACCCATCTAGCTTATATTAACCATCTAGACTTCAAAGCGAATAGTGGTTTTGCAAAAATGAAAACTACCTAAAAGTGTCTAAAATCGACTGGAAATTACGAAATAAGCATGTTCAAGTTTTGTGTCTTTATCATGGTTATTTGCCAAATTTTGGGAGTTTGTGGATTCTGAAAACGGTTGTGACTTCGATGAACGCTTTGATAAATATAATGTTTTCAACACCCATCTAGCTTATATTAACCATCTAAACTTCAAAGCGAATAATGGTATTGCAGAAATGAAAACTATCTAAAAGCGTCTAAAATCGACTGGAAATCACGAAATAAGCATTTTCAAGTTTTGTGTCTTTGTCATGGTTATTTACCAAATTTTGGGAGTTTGTGGATTCTGAAAACGGTTGTGACTTCGATGAACGCTTTGATAAATATAATGTTTTCAACACCCATCTAGCTTATATTAACCATCTAGACTTCAAAGCGAATAGTGGTTTTGCAAAAATGAAAACTACCTAAAAGTGTCTAAAATCGACTGCAAATCACAAAATAAGCATTTTCAAGTTTTGTGTCTTTATCATGGTTATTTGCCAAATTTTGGGAGTTTGTGGATTCTGAAAACGGTTGTGACTTCGATGAACGCTTTGATAAATATAATGTTTTCAACATCCATGTAGCTTATATAACCATCTAGACTTCAAAGCGAATAGTGGTTTTGCAAAAATGAAAACAATCTAAAAGTGTCTAAAATCGACTGGAAATCACCAAATAAGCATTTTCAAGTTGTGATGCTTTTTCATGGTTATTTGCCAAATTTTGGGAGTTTGTGGATTCTGAAAACGCTTGTGACTTTGATGAACGCTTTGATAAATATAATGTTTTCAACACCCATCTAGCTTATATTAACCATCTAGAATTCAAAGCGAATAGTGGTTTTGCAAAAATGAAAACTACCTAAAAGTGTCTAAAATCGACTGGAAATCACGAAATAAGCATTTTCAAGTTTTGTTGCTTTTTCATGGTCATTTGCCAAATTTTTTTAGTTTGTGTTTTCTGAAAACGGTTGTGACTTCGATGAACGCTTTGATAAATATAATGTTTTCAACACCCATCTAGCTTATATTAACCATCTAGACTTCAAAACGAATAGTGGTTTAGCAAAAATGAAAACTACCTAAAAGTGTCTAAAATCGACTGGAAATCACGAAATAAGCATTTTCAAGTTTTGTTGCTTTTTTATGGTTACTTGCCAAATTTTTTTAGGTTGTGTTTTCTGAAAACGGTTGTAACTTCGATGAACGCTTTGATAAATATAATGTTTTCAACACCCCTCTAGCTTATATTAACCATCTAGACTTCAAAACGAATAGTGGTTTTGCAAAAACGAAAACTACCTAGAAGTGTCTAAAATCGACTGGAAATCACGAAATAAGCATTTTCAAGTTTTGTTGCTTTTTCATGGTTATTTGTCAAATTTTGTGAGTTTGTGTATTCTGAAAACGGTTGTGACTTCGGTGAACGCTTTGATAAATATAATGTTTTCAACACCCATCTAGCTTATATTAACCATCTAGAATTCAAAGCGAATAGTGGTTTTGCAAAAACGAAAACTACCTAAATGTGTCTAAAATCGACTGGAAATCACGAAATAAGCATTTTCAAGTTTTGTTGCTTTTTCATGGTTATTTGTCAAATTTTGTGAGTTTGTGTATTCTGAAAACGGTTGTGACTTCGGTGAACGCTTTGATAAATATAATGTTTTCAACACCCATCTAGCTTATATTAACCATCTAGACTTCACAGCGAATAGTGGTTTTGCAAAAATGAAAACTACCTAAAAGTGTCTAAAATCGACTGCAAATCACGAAATAAGCATGTTCAAGTTTTGTTGCTTTTTCATGGTTATTTGCCAAATTTTGGGAGTTTGTGGATTCTGAAAACGGTTGTGACTTTGATGAACGCTTTGATAAATATAATGTTTTCAACACCCATCTAGCTTATATTAACCAACGAGACTTCAAAGCGAATAGTGGTTTTGCAAAAATGAAAACTACCTAAAAGTGTCTAAAATCGACTGCAAATCACGAAATAAGCATTTTCAAGTTTTGTTGCTTTTTCATGGTTATTTGCCAAATTTTGTGAGTTTGTGGAATCTGAAAATGGCTGTGACTTTGATGATCGCTTTGATAAATATAATGTTTTCAAGACCCATCTAGCTTATATTAACCATCTAGACTTCAAAGCGAATAGTGGTTTTGCAAAAATGAAAACTACCTAAAAGTGTCTAAAATCGACTGGAAATCACGAAATAAGCATGTTCAAGTTTTGTGTCTTTATCATGGTTATTTGCCAAATTTTGGGAGTTTGTGGATTCTGAAAACGGTTGTGACTTCGATGAACGCTTTGATAAATATAATGTTTTCAACACCCATCTAGCTTATATTAACCATCTAAACTTCAAAGCGAATAATGGTATTGCAGAAATGAAAACTATCTAAAAGCGTCTAAAATCGACTGGAAATCACGAAATAAGCATTTTCAAGTTTTGTGTCTTTGTCATGGTTATTTACCAAATTTTGGGAGTTTGTGGATTCTGAAAACGGTTGTGACTTCGATGAACGCTTTGATAAATATAATGTTTTCAACATCCATGTAGCTTATATAACCATCTAGACTTCAAAGCGAATAGTGGTTTTGCAAAAATGAAAACAATCTAAAAGTGTCTAAAATCGACTGGAAATCACCAAATAAGCATTTTCAAGTTGTGATGCTTTTACATGGTTATTTGCCAAATTTTGGGAGTTTGTGGATTCTGAAAACGCTTGTGACTTTGATGAACGCTTTGATAAATATAATGTTTTCAACACCCATCTAGCTTATATTAACCATCGAGACTTCAAAGCGAATAGTGGTTTTGCAAAAATGAAAACTACCTAAAAGTGTCTAAAATCGACTGCAAATCACAAAATAAGCATTTTCAAGTTTTGTGTCTTTGTCATGGTTATTTACCAAATTTTGGGAGTTTGTGGATTCTGAAAACGGTTGTGACTTCGATGAACGCTTTGATAAATATAATGTTTTCAACACCCATCTAGCTTATATTAACCATCTAGACTTCAAAGCGAATAGTGGTTTTGCAAAAATGAAAACTACCTAAAAGTGTCTAAAATCGACTGCAAATCACGAAATAAGCATGTTCAAGTTTTGTTGCTTTTTCATGGTTATTTGCCAAATTTTGGGAGTTTGTGGATTCTGAAAACGGTTGTGACTTTGATGAACGCTTTGATAAATATAATGTTTTCAACACCCATCTAGCTTATATTAACCAACGAGACTTCAAAGCGAATAGTGGTTTTGCAAAAATGAAAACTACCTAAAAGTGTCTAAAATCGACTGCAAATCACGAAATAAGCATTTTCAAGTTTTGTTGCTTTTTCATGGTTATTTGCCAAATTTTGTGAGTTTGTGGAATCTGAAAATGGCTGTGACTTTGATGATCGCTTTGATAAATATAATGTTTTCAAGACCCATCTAGCTTATATTAACCATCTAGACTTCAAAGCGAATAGTGGTTTTGCAAAAATGAAAACTACCTAAAAGTGTCTAAAATCGACTGGAAATCACGAAATAAGCATGTTCAAGTTTTGTGTCTTTATCATGGTTATTTGCCAAATTTTGGGAGTTTGTGGGTTCTGAAAACGGTTGTGACTTCGATGAACGCTTTGATAAATATAATGTTTTCAACACCCATCTAGCTTATATTAACCATCTAAACTTCAAAGCGAATAATGGTATTGCAGAAATGAAAACTATCTAAAAGCGTCTAAAATCGACTGGAAATCACGAAATAAGCATTTTCAAGTTTTGTGTCTTTGTCATGGTTATTTACCAAATTTTGGGAGTTTGTGGATTCTGAAAACGGTTGTGACTTCGATGAACGCTTTGATAAATATAATGTTTTCAACACCCATCTAGCTTATATTAACCATCTAGACTTCAAAGCGAATAGTGGTTTTGCAAAAATGAAAACTATCTAAAAGTGTCTAAAATCGACTGCAAATCACAAAATAAGCATTTTCAAGTTTTGTGTCTTTATCATGGTTATTTGCCAAATTTTGGGAGTTTGTGGATTCTGAAAACGGTTGTGACTTCGATGAACGCTTTGATAAATATAATGTTTTCAACATCCATGTAGCTTATATAACCATCTAGACTTCAAAGCGAATAGTGGTTTTGTAAAAATGAAAACAATCTAAAAGTGTCTAAAATCGACTGCAAATCACCAAATAAGCATTTTCAAGTTGTGATGCTTTTTCATGGTTATTTGCCAAATTTTGGGAGTTTGTGGATTCTGAAAACGGTTGTGACTTTGATGAACGCTTTGATAAATATAATGTTTTCAACACCCATCTAGCTTATATTAACCATCGAGACTTCAAAGCGAATAGTGGTTTTGCAAAAATGAAAACTACCTAAAAGTGTCTAAAATCGACTGCAAATCACGAAATAAGCATTTTCAAGTTTTTTTGCTTTTTCATGGTTATTTGCCAAATTTTGTGAGTTTGTGGATTCTGAAAATGGTTGTGACTTTGATGATCGCTTTGATAAATATAATGTTTTCAACACCCATCTAGCTTATATTAACCATCTAGACTTCAAAGCGAATAGTGGTTTTGCAAAAATGAAAACTACCTAAAAGTGTCTAAAATCGACTGGAAATCACGAAATAAGCATGTTCAAGTTTTGTGTCTTTATCATGGTTATTTGCCAAATTTTGGGAGTTTGTGGATTCTGAAAACGGTTGTGACTTCGATGAACGCTTTGATAAATATAATGTTTTCAACACCCATCTAGCTTATATTAACCATCTAAACTTCAAAGCGAATAATGGTATTGCAGAAATGAAAACTATCTAAAAGCGTCTAAAATCGACTGGAAATCACGAAATAAGCATTTTCAAGTTTTGTGTCTTTGCCATGGTTATTTACCAAATTTTGGGAGTTTGTGGATTCTGAAAACGGTTGTGACTTCGATGAACGCTTTGATAAATATAATGTTTTCAACACCCATCTAGCTTATATTAACCATCTAGACTTCAAAGCGAATAGTGGTTTTGCAAAAATGAAAACTACCTAAAAGTGTCTAAAATCGACTGCAAATCACAAAATAAGCATTTTCAAGTTTTGTGTCTTTATCATGGTTATTTGCCAAATTTTGGGAGTTTGTGGATTCTGAAAACGCTTGTGACTTTGATGAACGCTTTGATAAATATAATGTTTTCAACACCCATCTAGCTTATATTAACCATCTAGAATTCAAAGCGAATAGTGGTTTTGCAAAAATGAAAACTACCTAAAAGTGTCTAAAATCGACTGGAAATCACGAAATAAGCATTTTCAAGTTTTGTTGCTTTTTTATGGTTACTTGCCAAATTTTTTTAGGTTGTGTTTTCTGAAAACGGTTGTGACTTCGATGAACGCTTTGATAAATATAATGTTTTCAACACCCCTCTAGCTTATATTAACCATCTAGACTTCAAAACGAATAGTGGTTTTGCAAAAACGAAAACTACCTAGAAGTGTCTAAAATCGACTGGAAATCACGAAATAAGCATTTTCAAGTTTTGTTGCTTTTTCATGGTTATTTGTCAAATTTTGTGAGTTTGTGTATTCTGAAAACGGTTGTGACTTCGGTGAACGCTTTGATAAATATAATGTTTTCAACACCCATCTAGCTTATATTAACCATCTAGAATTCAAAGCGAATAGTGGTTTTGCAAAAACGAAAACTACCTAAATGTGTCTAAAATCGACTGGAAATCACGAAATAAGCATTTTCAAGTTTTGTTGCTTTTTCATGGTTATTTGTCAAATTTTGTGAGTTTGTGTATTCTGAAAACGGTTGTGACTTCGGTGAACGCTTTGATAAATATAATGTTTTCAACACCCATCTAGCTTATATTAACCATCTAGACTTCACAGCGAATAGTGGTTTTGCAAAAATGAAAACTACCTAAAAGTGTCTAAAATCGACTGCAAATCACGAAATAAGCATTTTCAAGTTTTGTTGCTTTTTCATGGTTATTTGCCAAATTTTGGGAGTTTGTGGATTCTGAAAACGGTTGTGACTTTGATGAACGCTTTGATAAATATAATGTTTTCAACACCCATCTAGCTTATATTAACCATCGAGACTTCAAAGCGAATAGTGGTTTTGCAAAAATGAAAACTACCTAAAAGTGTCTAAAATCGACTGCAAATCACGAAATAAGCATTTTCAAGTTTTGTTGCTTTTTCATGGTTATTTGCCAAATTTTGTGAGTTTGTGGATTCTGAAAATGGTTGTGACTTTGATGATCGCTTTGATAAATATAATGTTTTCAACACCCATCTAGCTTATATTAACCATCTAGACTTCAAAGCGAATAGTGGTTTTGCAAAAATGAAAACTACCTAAAAGTGTCTAAAATCGACTGGAAATCACGAAATAAGCATGTTCAAGTTTTGTGTCTTTATCATGGTTATTTGCCAAATTTTGGGAGTTTGTGGATTCTGAAAACGGTTGTGACTTCGATGAACGCTTTGATAAATATAATGTTTTCAACACCCATCTAGCTTATATTAACCATCTAAACTTCAAAGCGAATAATGGTATTGCAGAAATGAAAACTATCTAAAAGCGTCTAAAATCGACTGGAAATCACGAAATAAGCATTTTCAAGTTTTGTGTCTTTGTCATGGTTATTTACCAAATTTTGGGAGTTTGTGGATTCTGAAAACGGTTGTGACTTCGATGAACGCTTTGATAAATATAATGTTTTCAACACCCATCTAGCTTATATTAACCATCTAGACTTCAAAGCGAATAGTGGTTTTGCAAAAATGAAAACTATCTAAAAGTGTCTAAAATCGACTGCAAATCACAAAATAAGCATTTTCAAGTTTTGTGTCTTTATCATGGTTATTTGCCAAATTTTGGGAGTTTGTGGATTCTGAAAACGGTTGTGACTTCGATGAACGCTTTGATAAATATAATGTTTTCAACATCCATGTAGCTTATATAACCATCTAGACTTCAAAGCGAATAGTGGTTTTGCAAAACTGAAAACAATCTAAAGGTGTCTAAAATCGACTGGAAATCACCAAATAAGCATTTTCAAGTTGTGATGCTTTTTCATGGTTATTTGCCAAATTTTGGGAGATGTGGATTCTGAAAACGGTTGTGACTTCGATGAACGCTTTGATAAATATAATGTTTTCAACACCCATCTAGCTTATATTAACCATCTAGACTTCAAAGCGAATAGTGGTTTTGCAAAAATGAAAACTATCTAAAAGTGTCTAAAATCGACTGCAAATCACAAAATAAGCATTTTCAAGTTTTGTGTCTTTATCATGGTTATTTGCCAAATTTTGGGAGTTTGTGGATTCTGAAAACGGTTGTGACTTCGATGAACGCTTTGATAAATATAATGTTTTCAACATCCATGTAGCTTATATAACCATCTAGACTTCAAAGCGAATAGTGGTTTTGCAAAAATGAAAACAATCTAAAAGTGTCTAAAATCGACTGCAAATCACCAAATAAGCATTTTCAAGTTGTGATGCTTTTTCATGGTTATTTGCCAAATTTTGGGAGTTTGTGGATTCTGAAAACGGTTGTGACTTTGATGAACGCTTTGATAAATATAATGTTTTCAACACCCATCTAGCTTATATTAACCATCGAGACTTCAAAGCGAATAGTGGTTTTGCAAAAATGAAAACTACCTAAAAGTGTCTAATATCGACTGCAAATCACGAAATAAGCATTTTCAAGTTTTTTTGCTTTTTCATGGTTATTTGCCAAATTTTGTGAGTTTGTGGATTCTGAAAATGGTTGTGACTTTGATGATCGCTTTGATAAATATAATGTTTACAACACCCATCTAGCTTATATTAACCATCTAGACTTCAAAGCGAATAGTGGTTTTGCAAAAATGAAAACTACCTAAAAGTGTCTAAAATCGACTGGAAATTACGAAATAAGCATGTTCAAGTTTTGTGTCTTTATCATGGTTATTTGCCAAATTTTGGGAGTTTGTGGATTCTGAAAACGGTTGTGACTTCGATGAACGCTTTGATAAATATAATGTTTTCAACACCCATCTAGCTTATATTAACCATCTAAACTTCAAAGCGAATAATGGTATTGCAGAAATGAAAACTATCTAAAAGCGTCTAAAATCGACTGGAAATCACGAAATAAGCATTTTCAAGTTTTGTGTCTTTGTCATGGTTATTTACCAAATTTTGGGAGTTTGTGGATTCTGAAAACGGTTGTGACTTCGATGAACGCTTTGATAAATATAATGTTTTCAACACCCATCTAGCTTATATTAACCATCTAGACTTCAAAGCGAATAGTGGTTTTGCAAAAATGAAAACTACCTAAAAGTGTCTAAAATCGACTGCAAATCACAAAATAAGCATTTTCAAGTTTTGTGTCTTTATCATGGTTATTTGCCAAATTTTGGGAGTTTGTGGATTCTGAAAACGGTTGTGACTTCGATGAACGCTTTGATAAATATAATGTTTTCAACATCCATGTAGCTTATATAACCATCTAGACTTCAAAGCGAATAGTGGTTTTGCAAAAATGAAAACAATCTAAAAGTGTCTAAAATCGACTGGAAATCACCAAATAAGCATTTTCAAGTTGTGATGCTTTTTCATGGTTATTTGCCAAATTTTGGGAGTTTGTGGATTCTGAAAACGCTTGTGACTTTGATGAACGCTTTGATAAATATAATGTTTTCAACACCCATCTAGCTTATATTAACCATCTAGAATTCAAAGCGAATAGTGGTTTTGCAAAAATGAAAACTACCTAAAAGTGTCTAAAATCGACTGGAAATCACGAAATAAGCATTTTCAAGTTTTGTTGCTTTTTCATGGTCATTTGCCAAATTTTTTTAGTTTGTGTTTTCTGAAAACGGTTGTGACTTCGATGAACGCTTTGATAAATATAATGTTTTCAACACCCATCTAGCTTATATTAACCATCTAGACTTCAAAACGAATAGTGGTTTAGCAAAAATGAAAACTACCTAAAAGTGTCTAAAATCGACTGGAAATCACGAAATAAGCATTTTCAAGTTTTGTTGCTTTTTTATGGTTACTTGCCAAATTTTTTTAGGTTGTGTTTTCTGAAAACGGTTGTAACTTCGATGAACGCTTTGATAAATATAATGTTTTCAACACCCCTCTAGCTTATATTAACCATCTAGACTTCAAAACGAATAGTGGTTTTGCAAAAACGAAAACTACCTAGAAGTGTCTAAAATCGACTGGAAATCACGAAATAAGCATTTTCAAGTTTTGTTGCTTTTTCATGGTTATTTGTCAAATTTTGTGAGTTTGTGTATTCTGAAAACGGTTGTGACTTCGGTGAACGCTTTGATAAATATAATGTTTTCAACACCCATCTAGCTTATATTAACCATCTAGAATTCAAAGCGAATAGTGGTTTTGCAAAAACGAAAACTACCTAAATGTGTCTAAAATCGACTGGAAATCACGAAATAAGCATTTTCAAGTTTTGTTGCTTTTTCATGGTTATTTGTCAAATTTTGTGAGTTTGTGTATTCTGAAAACGGTTGTGACTTCGGTGAACGCTTTGATAAATATAATGTTTTCAACACCCATCTAGCTTATATTAACCATCTAGACTTCACAGCGAATAGTGGTTTTGCAAAAATGAAAACTACCTAAAAGTGTCTAAAATCGACTGCAAATCACGAAATAAGCATTTTCAAGTTTTGTTGCTTTTTCATGGTTATTTGCCAAATTTTGTGAGTTTGTGGAATCTGAAAATGGCTGTGACTTTGATGATCGCTTTGATAAATATAATGTTTTCAAGACCCATCTAGCTTATATTAACCATCTAGACTTCAAAGCGAATAGTGGTTTTGCAAAAATGAAAACTACCTAAAAGTGTCTAAAATCGACTGGAAATCACGAAATAAGCATGTTCAAGTTTTGTGTCTTTATCATGGTTATTTGCCAAATTTTGGGAGTTTGTGGATTCTGAAAACGGTTGTGACTTCGATGAACGCTTTGATAAATATAATGTTTTCAACACCCATCTAGCTTATATTAACCATCTAAACTTCAAAGCGAATAATGGTATTGCAGAAATGAAAACTATCTAAAAGCGTCTAAAATCGACTGGAAATCACGAAATAAGCATTTTCAAGTTTTGTGTCTTTGTCATGGTTATTTACCAAATTTTGGGAGTTTGTGGATTCTGAAAACGGTTGTGACTTCGATGAACGCTTTGATAAATATAATGTTTTCAACATCCATGTAGCTTATATAACCATCTAGACTTCAAAGCGAATAGTGGTTTTGCAAAAATGAAAACAATCTAAAAGTGTCTAAAATCGACTGGAAATCACCAAATAAGCATTTTCAAGTTGTGATGCTTTTACATGGTTATTTGCCAAATTTTGGGAGTTTGTGGATTCTGAAAACGCTTGTGACTTTGATGAACGCTTTGATAAATATAATGTTTTCAACACCCATCTAGCTTATATTAACCATCGAGACTTCAAAGCGAATAGTGGTTTTGCAAAAATGAAAACTACCTAAAAGTGTCTAAAATCGACTGCAAATCACAAAATAAGCATTTTCAAGTTTTGTGTCTTTGTCATGGTTATTTACCAAATTTTGGGAGTTTGTGGATTCTGAAAACGGTTGTGACTTCGATGAACGCTTTGATAAATATAATGTTTTCAACATCCATGTAGCTTATATAACCATCTAGACTTCAAAGCGAATAGTGGTTTTGCAAAAATGAAAACAATCTAAAAGTGTCTAAAATCGACTGGAAATCACCAAATAAGCATTTTCAAGTTGTGATGCTTTTACATGGTTATTTGCCAAATTTTGGGAGTTTGTGGATTCTGAAAACGCTTGTGACTTTGATGAACGCTTTGATAAATATAATGTTTTCAACACCCATCTAGCTTATATTAACCATCGAGACTTCAAAGCGAATAGTGGTTTTGCAAAAATGAAAACTACCTAAAAGTGTCTAAAATCGACTGCAAATCACAAAATAAGCATTTTCAAGTTTTGTGTCTTTGTCATGGTTATTTACCAAATTTTGGGAGTTTGTGGATTCTGAAAACGGTTGTGACTTCGATGAACGCTTTGATAAATATAATGTTTTCAACACCCATCTAGCTTATATTAACCATCTAGACTTCAAAGCGAATAGTGGTTTTGCAAAAATGAAAACTACCTAAAAGTGTCTAAAATCGACTGCAAATCACGAAATAAGCATGTTCAAGTTTTGTTGCTTTTTCATGGTTATTTGCCAAATTTTGGGAGTTTGTGGATTCTGAAAACGGTTGTGACTTTGATGAACGCTTTGATAAATATAATGTTTTCAACACCCATCTAGCTTATATTAACCAACGAGACTTCAAAGCGAATAGTGGTTTTGCAAAAATGAAAACTACCTAAAAGTGTCTAAAATCGACTGCAAATCACGAAATAAGCATTTTCAAGTTTTGTTGCTTTTTCATGGTTATTTGCCAAATTTTGTGAGTTTGTGGAATCTGAAAATGGCTGTGACTTTGATGATCGCTTTGATAAATATAATGTTTTCAAGACCCATCTAGCTTATATTAACCATCTAGACTTCAAAGCGAATAGTGGTTTTGCAAAAATGAAAACTACCTAAAAGTGTCTAAAATCGACTGGAAATCACGAAATAAGCATGTTCAAGTTTTGTGTCTTTATCATGGTTATTTGCCAAATTTTGGGAGTTTGTGGATTCTGAAAACGGTTGTGACTTCGATGAACGCTTTGATAAATATAATGTTTTCAACACCCATCTAGCTTATATTAACCATCTAAACTTCAAAGCGAATAATGGTATTGCAGAAATGAAAACTATCTAAAAGCGTCTAAAATCGACTGGAAATCACGAAATAAGCATTTTCAAGTTTTGTGTCTTTGTCATGGTTATTTACCAAATTTTGGGAGTTTGTGGATTCTGAAAACGGTTGTGACTTCGATGAACGCTTTGATAAATATAATGTTTTCAACACCCATCTAGCTTATATTAACCATCTAGACTTCAAAGCGAATAGTGGTTTTGCAAAAATGAAAACTATCTAAAAGTGTCTAAAATCGACTGCAAATCACAAAATAAGCATTTTCAAGTTTTGTGTCTTTATCATGGTTATTTGCCAAATTTTGGGAGTTTGTGGATTCTGAAAACGGTTGTGACTTCGATGAACGCTTTGATAAATATAATGTTTTCAACATCCATGTAGCTTATATAACCATCTAGACTTCAAAGCGAATAGTGGTTTTGCAAAAATGAAAACAATCTAAAAGTGTCTAAAATCGACTGCAAATCACCAAATAAGCATTTTCAAGTTGTGATGCTTTTTCATGGTTATTTGCCAAATTTTGGGAGTTTGTGGATTCTGAAAACGGTTGTGACTTTGATGAACGCTTTGATAAATATAATGTTTTCAACACCCATCTAGCTTATATTAACCATCTAGACTTCAAAGCGAATAGTGGTTTTGCAAAAATGAAAACTACCTAAAAGTGTCTAAAATCGACTGCAAATCACGAAATAAGCATTTTCAAGTTTTTTTGCTTTTTCATGGTTATTTGCCAAATTTTGTGAGTTTGTGGATTCTGAAAATGGTTGTGACTTTGATGATCGCTTTGATAAATATAATGTTTTCAACACCCATCTAGCTTATATTAACCATCTAGACTTCAAAGCGAATAGTGGTTTTGCAAAAATGAAAACTACCTAAAAGTGTCTAAAATCGACTGGAAATCACGAAATAAGCATGTTCAAGTTTTGTGTCTTTATCATGGTTATTTGCCAAATTTTGGGAGTTTGTGGATTCTGAAAACGGTTGTGACTTCGATGAACGCTTTGATAAATATAATGTTTTCAACACCCATCTAGCTTATATTAACCATCTAAACTTCAAAGCGAATAATGGTATTGCAGAAATGAAAACTATCTAAAAGCGTCTAAAATCGACTGGAAATCACGAAATAAGCATTTTCAAGTTTTGTGTCTTTGTCATGGTTATTTACCAAATTTTGGGAGTTTGTGGATTCTGAAAACGGTTGTGACTTCGATGAACGCTTTGATAAATATAATGTTTTCAACACCCATCTAGCTTATATTAACCATCTAGACTTCAAAGCGAATAGTGGTTTTGCAAAAATGAAAACTACCTAAAAGTGTCTAAAATCGACTGCAAATCACAAAATAAGCATTTTCAAGTTTTGTGTCTTTATCATGGTTATTTGCCAAATTTTGGGAGTTTGTGGATTCTGAAAACGGTTGTGACTTCGATGAACGCTTTGATAAATATAATGTTTTCAACATCCATGTAGCTTATATAACCATCTAGACTTCAAAGCGAATAGTGGTTTTGCAAAAATGAAAACAATCTAAAAGTGTCTAAAATCGACTGGAAATCACCAAATAAGCATTTTCAAGTTGTGATGCTTTTTCATGGTTATTTGCCAAATTTTGGGAGTTTGTGGATTCTGAAAACGCTTGTGACTTTGATGAACGCTTTGATAAATATAATGTTTTCAACACCCATCTAGCTTATATTAACCATCTAGAATTCAAAGCGAATAGTGGTTTTGCAAAAATGAAAACTACCTAAAAGTGTCTAAAATCGACTGGAAATCACGAAATAAGCATTTTCAAGTTTTGTTGCTTTTTCATGGTCATTTGCCAAATTTTTTTAGTTTGTGTTTTCTGAAAACGGTTGTGACTTCGATGAACGCTTTGATAAATATAATGTTTTCAACACCCATCTAGCTTATATTAACCATCTAAACTTCAAAGCGAATAATGGTATTGCAGAAATGAAAACTATCTAAAAGCGTCTAAAATCGACTGGAAATCACGAAATAAGCATTTTCAAGTTTTGTGTCTTTGTCATGGTTATTTACCAAATTTTGGGAGTTTGTGGATTCTGAAAACGGTTGTGACTTCGATGAACGCTTTGATAAATATAATGTTTTCAACACCCATCTAGCTTATATTAACCATCTAGACTTCAAAGCGAATAGTGGTTTTGCAAAAATGAAAACTACCTAAAAGTGTCTAAAATCGACTGCAAATCACAAAATAAGCATTTTCAAGTTTTGTGTCTTTATCATGGTTATTTGCCAAATTTTGGGAGTTTGTGGATTCTGAAAACGGTTGTGACTTCGATGAACGCTTTGATAAATATAATGTTTTCAACATCCATGTAGCTTATATAACCATCTAGACTTCAAAGCGAATAGTGGTTTTGCAAAAATGAAAACAATCTAAAAGTGTCTAAAATCGACTGGAAATCACCAAATAAGCATTTTCAAGTTGTGATGCTTTTTCATGGTTATTTGCCAAATTTTGGGAGTTTGTGGATTCTGAAAACGCTTGTGACTTTGATGAACGCTTTGATAAATATAATGTTTTCAACACCCATCTAGCTTATATTAACCATCTAGAATTCAAAGCGAATAGTGGTTTTGCAAAAATGAAAACTACCTAAAAGTGTCTAAAATCGACTGGAAATCACGAAATAAGCATTTTCAAGTTTTGTTGCTTTTTCATGGTCATTTGCCAAATTTTTTTAGTTTGTGTTTTCTGAAAACGGTTGTGACTTCGATGAACGCTTTGATAAATATAATGTTTTCAACACCCATCTAGCTTATATTAACCATCTAGACTTCAAAACGAATAGTGGTTTAGCAAAAATGAAAACTACCTAAAAGTGTCTAAAATCGACTGGAAATCACGAAATAAGCATTTTCAAGTTTTGTTGCTTTTTTATGGTTACTTGCCAAATTTTTTTAGGTTGTGTTTTCTGAAAACGGTTGTGACTTCGATGAACGCTTTGATAAATATAATGTTTTCAACACCCCTCTAGCTTATATTAACCATCTAGACTTCAAAACGAATAGTGGTTTTGCAAAAACGAAAACTACCTAGAAGTGTCTAAAATCGACTGGAAATCACGAAATAAGCATTTTCAAGTTTTGTTGCTTTTTCATGGTTATTTGTCAAATTTTGTGAGTTTGTGTATTCTGAAAACGGTTGTGACTTCGGTGAACGCTTTGATAAATATAATGTTTTCAACACCCATCTAGCTTATATTAACCATCTAGAATTCAAAGCGAATAGTGGTTTTGCAAAAACGAAAACTACCTAAATGTGTCTAAAATCGACTGGAAATCACGAAATAAGCATTTTCAAGTTTTGTTGCTTTTTCATGGTTATTTGTCAAATTTTGTGAGTTTGTGTATTCTGAAAACGGTTGTGACTTCGGTGAACGCTTTGATAAATATAATGTTTTCAACACCCATCTAGCTTATATTAACCATCTAGACTTCACAGCGAATAGTGGTTTTGCAAAAATGAAAACTACCTAAAAGTGTCTAAAATCGACTGCAAATCACGAAATAAGCATGTTCAAGTTTTGTTGCTTTTTCATGGTTATTTGCCAAATTTTGGGAGTTTGTGGATTCTGAAAACGGTTGTGACTTTGATGAACGCTTTGATAAATATAATGTTTTCAACACCCATCTAGCTTATATTAACCAACGAGACTTCAAAGCGAATAGTGGTTTTGCAAAAATGAAAACTACCTAAAAGTGTCTAAAATCGACTGCAAATCACGAAATAAGCATTTTCAAGTTTTGTTGCTTTTTCATGGTTATTTGCCAAATTTTGTGAGTTTGTGGAATCTGAAAATGGCTGTGACTTTGATGATCGCTTTGATAAATATAATGTTTTCAAGACCCATCTAGCTTATATTAACCATCTAGACTTCAAAGCGAATAGTGGTTTTGCAAAAATGAAAACTACCTAAAAGTGTCTAAAATCGACTGGAAATCACGAAATAAGCATGTTCAAGTTTTGTGTCTTTATCATGGTTATTTGCCAAATTTTGGGAGTTTGTGGATTCTGAAAACGGTTGTGACTTCGATGAACGCTTTGATAAATATAATGTTTTCAACACCCATCTAGCTTATATTAACCATCTAAACTTCAAAGCGAATAATGGTATTGCAGAAATGAAAACTATCTAAAAGCGTCTAAAATCGACTGGAAATCACGAAATAAGCATTTTCAAGTTTTGTGTCTTTGTCATGGTTATTTACCAAATTTTGGGAGTTTGTGGATTCTGAAAACGGTTGTGACTTCGATGAACGCTTTGATAAATATAATGTTTTCAACACCCATCTAGCTTATATTAACCATCTAGACTTCAAAGCGAATAGTGGTTTTGCAAAAATGAAAACTATCTAAAAGTGTCTAAAATCGACTGCTAATCACAAAATAAGCATTTTCAAGTTTTGTGTCTTTATCATGGTTATTTGCCAAATTTTGGGAGTTTGTGGATTCTGAAAACGGTTGTGACTTCGATGAACGCTTTGATAAATATAATGTTTTCAACATCCATGTAGCTTATATAACCATCTAGACTTCAAAGCGAATAGTGGTTTTGCAAAAATGAAAACAATCTAAAAGTGTCTAAAATCGACTGGAAATCACCAAATAAGCATTTTCAAGTTGTGATGCTTTTTCATGGTTATTTGCCAAATTTTGGGAGTTTGTGGATTCTGAAAACGCTTGTGACTTTGATGAACGCTTTGATAAATATAATGTTTTCAACACCCATCTAGCTTATATTAACCATCGAGACTTCAAAGCGAATAGTGGTTTTGCAAAAATGAAAACTACCTAAAAGTGTCTAAAATCGACTGCAAATCACGAAATAAGCATTTTCAAGTTTTTTTGCTTTTTCATGGTTATTTGCCAAATTTTGGGAGTTTGTGGATTCTGAAAACGGTTGTGACTTCGATGAACGCTTTGATAAATATAATGTTTTCAACACCCATCTAGCTTATATTAACCATCTAAACTTCAAAGCGAATAATGGTATTGCAGAAATGAAAACTATCTAAAAGCGTCTAAAATCGACTGGAAATCACGAAATAAGCATTTTCAAGTTTTGTGTCTTTGTCATGGTTATTTACCAAATTTTGGGAGTTTGTGGATTCTGAAAACGGTTGTGACTTCGATGAACGCTTTGATAAATATAATGTTTTCAACACCCATCTAGCTTATATTAACCATCTAGACTTCAAAGCGAATAGTGGTTTTGCAAAAATGAAAACTACCTAAAAGTGTCTAAAATCGACTGCAAATCACAAAATAAGCATTTTCAAGTTTTGTGTCTTTATCATGGTTATTTGCCAAATTTTGGGAGTTTGTGGATTCTGAAAACGGTTGTGACTTCGATGAACGCTTTGATAAATATAATGTTTTCAACATCCATGTAGCTTATATAACCATCTAGACTTCAAAGCGAATAGTGGTTTTGCAAAAATGAAAACAATCTAAAAGTGTCTAAAATCGACTGGAAATCACCAAATAAGCATTTTCAAGTTTTGTTGCTTTTTCATGGTCATTTGCCAAATTTTTTTAGTTTGTGTTTTCTGAAAACGGTTGTGACTTCGATGAACGCTTTGATAAATATAATGTTTTCAACACCCATCTAGCTTATATTAACCATCTAGACTTCAAAACGAATAGTGGTTTAGCAAAAATGAAAACTACCTAAAAGTGTCTAAAATCGACTGTAAATCACGAAATAAGCATTTTCAAGTTTTGTTGCTTTTTTATGGTTACTTGCCAAATTTTTTTAGGTTGTGTTTTCTGAAAACGGTTGTGACTTCGATGAACGCTTTGATAAATATAATGTTTTCAACACCCCTCTAGCTTATATTAACCATCTAGACTTCAAAACGAATAGTGGTTTTGCAAAAACGAAAACTACCTAGAAGTGTCTAAAATCGACTGGAAATCACGAAATAAGCATTTTCAAGTTTTGTTGCTTTTTCATGGTTATTTGTCAAATTTTGTGAGTTTGTGTATTCTGAAAACGGTTGTGACTTCGGTGAACGCTTTGATAAATATAATGTTTTCAACACCCATCTAGCTTATATTAACCATCTAGAATTCAAAGCGAATAGTGGTTTTGCAAAAACGAAAACTACCTAAATGTGTCTAAAATCGACTGCAAATCACGAAATAAGCATTTTCAAGTTTTGTTGCTTTTTCATGGTTATTTGCCAAATTTTGGGAGTTTGTGGATTCTGAAAACGGTTGTGACTTTGATGAACGCTTTGATAAATATAATGTTTTCAACACCCATCTAGCTTATATTAACCATCGAGACTTCAAAGCGAATAGTGGTTTTGCAAAAATGAAAACTACCTAAAAGTGTCTAAAATCGACTGCAAATCACGAAATAAGCATTTTCAAGTTTTGTTGCTTTTTCATGGTTATTTGCCAAATTTTGTGAGTTTGTGGAATCTGAAAATGGTTGTGACTTTGATGATCGCTTTGATAAATATAATGTTTTCAACACCCATCTAGCTTATATTAACCATCTAGACTTCAAAGCGAATAGTGGTTTTGCAAAAATGAAAACTACCTAAAAGTGTCTAAAATCGACTGGAAATCACGAAATAAGCATGTTCAAGTTTTGTGTCTTTATCATGGTTATTTGCCAAATTTTGGGAGTTTGTGGATTCTGAAAACGGTTGTGAGTTCGATGAACGCTTTGATAAATATAATGTTTTCAACACCCATCTAGCTTATATTAACCATCTAAACTTCAAAGCGAATAATGGTATTGCAGAAATGAAAACTATCTAAAAGCGTCTAAAATCGACTGGAAATCACGAAATAAGCATTTTCAAGTTTTGTGTCTTTGTCATGGTTATTTACCAAATTTTGGGAGTTTGTGGATTCTGAAAACGGTTGTGACTTCGATGAACGCTTTGATAAATATAATGTTTTCAACACCCATCTAGCTTATATTA
This sequence comes from Octopus bimaculoides, assembly GCF_046866305.1. Taxonomy (NCBI): domain Eukaryota; kingdom Metazoa; phylum Mollusca; class Cephalopoda; order Octopoda; family Octopodidae; genus Octopus; species Octopus bimaculoides. Next base: position 79,087,408 of record NC_142935.1, read on the forward strand.
ACCATCTAGACTTCAAAGCGAATAGTGGTTTTGCAAAAATGAAAACTATCTAAAAGTGTCTAAAATCGACTGCAAATCACAAAATAAGCATTTTCAAGTTTTGTGTCTTTATCATGGTTATTTGCCAAATTTTGGGAGTTTGTGGATTCTGAAAACGGTTGTGACTTCGATGAACGCTTTGATAAATATAATGTTTTCAACATCCATGTAGCTTATATAACCATCTAGACTTCAAAGCGAATAGTGGTTTTGCAAAAATGAAAACAATCTAAAAGTGTCTAAAATCGACTGGAAATCACCAAATAAGCATTTTCAAGTTGTGATGCTTTTTCATGGTTATTTGCCAAATTTTGGGAGTTTGTGGATTCTGAAAACGCTTGTGACTTTGATGAACGCTTTGATAAATATAATGTTTTCAACACCCATCTAGCTTATATTAACCATCTAGAATTCAAAGCGAATAGTGGTTTTGCAAAAATGAAAACTACCTAAAAGTGTCTAAAATCGACTGGAAATCACGAAATAAGCATGTTCAAGTTTTGTGTCTTTATCATGGTTATTTGCCAAATTTTGGGAGTTTGTGGATTCTGAAAACGGTTGTGACTTCGATGAACGCTTTGATAAATATAATGTTTTCAACACCCATCTAGCTTATATTAACCATCTAAACTTCAAAGCGAATAATGGTATTGCAGAAATGAAAACTATCTAAAAGCGTCTAAAATCGACTGGAAATCACGAAATAAGCATTTTCAAGTTTTGTGTCTTTGTCATGGTTATTTATCAAATTTTGGGAGTTTGTGGATTCTGAAAACGGTTGTGACTTCGATGAACGCTTTGATAAATATAATGTTTTCAACATCCATGTAGCTTATATAACCATCTAGACTTCAAAGCGAATAGTGGTTTTGCAAAAATGAAAACAATCTAAAAGTGTCTAAAATCGACTGGAAATCACCAAATAAGCATTTTCAAGTTGTGATGCTTTTACATGGTTATTTGCCAAATTTTGGGAGTTTGTGGATTCTGAAAACGCTTGTGACTTTGATGAACGCTTTGATAAATATAATGTTTTCAACACCCATCTAGCTTATATTAACCATCGAGACTTCAAAGCGAATAGTGGTTTTGCAAAAATGAAAACTACCTAAAAGTGTCTAAAATCGACTGCAAATCACAAAATAAGCATTTTCAAGTTTTGTGTCTTTGTCATGGTTATTTACCAAATTTTGGGAGTTTGTGGATTCTGAAAACGGTTGTGACTTCGATGAACGCTTTGATAAATATAATGTTTTCAACACCCATCTAGCTTATATTAACCATCTAGACTTCAAAGCGAATAGTGGTTTTGCAAAAATGAAAACTACCTAAAAGTGTCTAAAATCGACTGCAAATCACGAAATAAGCATGTTCAAGTTTTGTTGCTTTTTCATGGTTATTTGCCAAATTTTGGGAGTTTGTGGATTCTGAAAACGGTTGTGACTTTGATGAACGCTTTGATAAATATAATGTTTTCAACACCCATCTAGCTTATATTAACCAACGAGACTTCAAAGCGAATAGTGGTTTTGCAAAAATGAAAACTACCTAAAAGTGTCTAAAATCGACTGCAAATCACGAAATAAGCATTTTCAAGTTTTGTTGCTTTTTCATGGTTATTTGCCAAATTTTGTGAGTTTGTGGAATCTGAAAATGGCTGTGACTTTGATGATCGCTTTGATAAATATAATGTTTTCAAGACCCATCTAGCTTATATTAACCATCTAGACTTCAAAGCGAATAGTGGTTTTGCAAAAATGAAAACTACCTAAAAGTGTCTAAAATCGACTGGAAATCACGAAATAAGCATGTTCAAGTTTTGTGTCTTTATCATGGTTATTTGCCAAATTTTGGGAGTTTGTGGGTTCTGAAAACGGTTGTGACTTCGATGAACGCTTTGATAAATATAATGTTTTCAACACCCATCTAGCTTATATTAACCATCTAAACTTCAAAGCGAATAATGGTATTGCAGAAATGAAAACTATCTAAAAGCGTCTAAAATCGACTGGAAATCACGAAATAAGTATTTTCAAGTTTTGTGTCTTTGTCATGGTTATTTACCAAATTTTGGGAGTTTGTGGATTCTGAAAACGGTTGTGACTTCGATGAACGCTTTGATAAATATAATGTTTTCAACACCCATCTAGCTTATATTAACCATCTAGACTTCAAAGCGAATAGTGGTTTTGCAAAAATGAAAACTATCTAAAAGTGTCTAAAATCGACTGCAAATCACAAAATAAGCATTTTCAAGTTTTGTGTCTTTATCATGGTTATTTGCCAAATTTTGGGAGTTTGTGGATTCTGAAAACGGTTGTGACTTCGATGAACGCTTTGATAAATATAATGTTTTCAACATCCATGTAGCTTATATAACCATCTAGACTTCAAAGCGAATAGTGGTTTTGCAAAAATGAAAACAATCTAAAAGTGTCTAAAATCGACTGCAAATCACCAAATAAGCATTTTCAAGTTGTGATGCTTTTTCATGGTTATTTGCCAAATTTTGGGAGTTTGTGGATTCTGAAAACGGTTGTGACTTTGATGAACGCTTTGATAAATATAATGTTTTCAACACCCATCTAGCTTATATTAACCATCGAGACTTCAAAGCGAATAGTGGTTTTGCAAAAATGAAAACTACCTAAAAGTGTCTAAAATCGACTGCAAATCACGAAATAAGCATTTTCAAGTTTTTTTGCTTTTTCATGGTTATTTGCCAAATTTTGTGAGTTTGTGGATTCTGAAAATGGTTGTGACTTTGATGATCGCTTTGATAAATATAATGTTTTCAACACCCATCTAGCTTATATTAACCATCTAGACTTCAAAGCGAATAGTGGTTTTGCAAAAATGAAAACTACCTAAAAGTGTCTAAAATCGACTGGAAATCACGAAATAAGCATGTTCAAGTTTTGTGTCTTTATCATGGTTATTTGCCAAATTTTGGGAGTTTGTGGATTCTGAAAACGCTTGTGACTTCGATGAACGCTTTGATAAATATAATGTTTTCAACACCCATCTAGCTTATATTAACCATCTAAACTTCAAAGCGAATAATGGTATTGCAGAAATGAAAACTATCTAAAAGCGTCTAAAATCGACTGGAAATCACGAAATAAGCATTTTCAAGTTTTGTGTCTTTGTCATGGTTATTTACCAAATTTTGGGAGTTTGTGGATTCTGAAAACGGTTGTGACTTCGATGAACGCTTTGATAAATATAATGTTTTCAACACCCATCTAGCTTATATTAACCATCTAGACTTCAAAGCGAATAGTGGTTTTGCAAAAATGAAAACTACCTAAAAGTGTCTAAAATCGACTGCAAATCACAAAATAAGCATTTTCAAGTTTTGTGTCTTTATCATGGTTATTTGCCAAATTTTGGGAGTTTGTGGATTCTGAAAACGGTTGTGACTTCGATGAACGCTTTGATAAATATAATGTTTTCAACATCCATGTAGCTTATATAACCATCTAGACTTCAAAGCGAATAGTGGTTTTGCAAAAATGAAAACAATCTAAAAGTGTCTAAAATCGACTGGAAATCACCAAATAAGCATTTTCAAGTTGTGATGCTTTTTCATGGTTATTTGCCAAATTTTGGGAGTTTGTGGATTCTGAAAACGCTTGTGACTTTGATGAACGCTTTGATAAATATAATGTTTTCAACACCCATCTAGCTTATATTAACCATCTAGAATTCAAAGCGAATAGTGGTTTTGCAAAAATGAAAACTACCTAAAAGTGTCTAAAATCGACTGGAAATCACGAAATAAGCATTTTCAAGTTTTGTTGCTTTTTCATGGTCATTTGCCAAATTTTTTTAGTTTGTGTTTTCTGAAAACGGTTGTGACTTCGATGAACGCTTTGATAAATATAATGTTTTCAACACCCATCTAGCTTATATTAACCATCTAGACTTCAAAACGAATAGTGGTTTAGCAAAAATGAAAACTACCTAAAAGTGTCTAAAATCGACTGGAAATCACGAAATAAGCATTTTCAAGTTTTGTTGCTTTTTTATGGTTACTTGCCAAATTTTTTTAGGTTGTGTTTTCTGAAAACGGTTGTGACTTCGATGAACGCTTTGATAAATATAATGTTTTCAACACCCCTCTAGCTTATATTAACCATCTAGACTTCAAAACGAATAGTGGTTTTGCAAAAACGAAAACTACCTAGAAGTGTCTAAAATCGACTGGAAATCACGAAATAAGCATTTTCAAGTTTTGTTGCTTTTTCATGGTTATTTGTCAAATTTTGTGAGTTTGTGTATTCTGAAAACGGTTGTGACTTCGGTGAACGCTTTGATAAATATAATGTTTTCAACACCCATCTAGCTTATATTAACCATCTAGAATTCAAAGCGAATAGTGGTTTTGCAAAAACGAAAACTACCTAAATGTGTCTAAAATCGACTGGAAATCACGAAATAAGCATTTTCAAGTTTTGTTGCTTTTTCATGGTTATTTGTCAAATTTTGTGAGTTTGTGTATTCTGAAAACGGTTGTGACTTCGGTGAACGCTTTGATAAATATAATGTTTTCAACACCCATCTAGCTTATATTAACCATCTAGACTTCACAGCGAATAGTGGTTTTGCAAAAATGAAAACTACCTAAAAGTGTCTAAAATCGACTGCAAATCACGAAATAAGCATTTTCAAGTTTTGTTGCTTTTTCATGGTTATTTGCCAAATTTTGGGAGTTTGTGGATTCTGAAAACGGTTGTGACTTTGATGAACGCTTTGATAAATATAATGTTTTCAACACCCATCTAGCTTATATTAACCATCGAGACTTCAAAGCGAATAGTGGTTTTGCAAAAATGAAAACTACCTAAAAGTGTCTAAAATCGACTGCAAATCACGAAATAAGCATTTTCAAGTTTTGTTGCTTTTTCATGGTTATTTGCCAAATTTTGTGAGTTTGTGGATTCTGAAAATGGTTGTGACTTTGATGATCGCTTTGATAAATATAATGTTTTCAACACCCATCTAGCTTATATTAACCATCTAGACTTCAAAGCGAATAGTGGTTTTGCAAAAATGAAAACTACCTAAAAGTGTCTAAAATCGACTGGAAATCACGAAATAAGCATGTTCAAGTTTTGTGTCTTTATCATGGTTATTTGCCAAATTTTGGGAGTTTGTGGATTCTGAAAACGGTTGTGACTTCGGTGAACGCTTTGATAAATATAATGTTTTCAACACCCATCTAGCTTATATTAACCATCTAGACTTCAAAGCGAATAGTGGTTTTGCAAAAATGAAAACTATCTAAAAGTGTCTAAAATCGACTGCAAATCACAAAATAAGCATTTTCAAGTTTTGTGTCTTTATCATGGTTATTTGCCAAATTTTGGGAGTTTGTGGATTCTGAAAACGGTTGTGACTTCGATGAACGCTTTGATAAATATAATGTTTTCAACATCCATGTAGCTTATATAACCATCTAGACTTCAAAGCGAATAGTGGTTTTGCAAAAATGAAAACAATCTAAAGGTGTCTAAAATCGACTGGAAATCACCAAATAAGCATTTTCAAGTTGTGATGCTTTTTCATGGTTATTTGCCAAATTTTGGGAGATGTGGATTCTGAAAACGGTTGTGACTTCGATGAACGCTTTGATAAATATAATGTTTTCAACACCCATCTAGCTTATATTAACCATCTAGACTTCAAAGCGAATAGTGGTTTTGCAAAAATGAAAACTATCTAAAAGTGTCTAAAATCGACTGCAAATCACAAAATAAGCATTTTCAAGTTTTGTGTCTTTATCATGGTTATTTGCCAAATTTTGGGAGTTTGTGGATTCTGAAAACGGTTGTGACTTCGATGAACGCTTTGATAAATATAATGTTTTCAACATCCATGTAGCTTATATAACCATCTAGACTTCAAAGCGAATAGTGGTTTTGCAAAAATGAAAACAATCTAAAAGTGTCTAAAATCGACTGCAAATCACCAAATAAGCATTTTCAAGTTGTGATGCTTTTTCATGGTTATTTGCCAAATTTTGGGAGTTTGTGGATTCTGAAAACGGTTGTGACTTTGATGAACGCTTTGATAAATATAATGTTTTCAACACCCATCTAGCTTATATTAACCATCGAGACTTCAAAGCGAATAGTGGTTTTGCAAAAATGAAAACTACCTAAAAGTGTCTAATATCGACTGCAAATCACGAAATAAGCATTTTCAAGTTTTTTTGCTTTTTCATGGTTATTTGCCAAATTTTGTGAGTTTGTGGATTCTGAAAATGGTTGTGACTTTGATGATCGCTTTGATAAATATAATGTTTTCAACACCCATCTAGCTTATATTAACCATCTAGACTTCAAAGCGAATAGTGGTTTTGCAAAAATGAAAACTACCTAAAAGTGTCTAAAATCGACTGCAAATCACAAAATAAGCATTTTCAAGTTTTGTGTCTTTATCATGGTTATTTGCCAAATTTTGGGAGTTTGTGGATTCTGAAAACGGTTGTGACTTCGATGAACGCTTTGATAAATATAATGTTTTCAACATCCATGTAGCTTATATAACCATCTAGACTTCAAAGCGAATAGTGGTTTTGCAAAAATGAAAACAATCTAAAAGTGTCTAAAATCGACTGGAAATCACCAAATAAGCATTTTCAAGTTGTGATGCTTTTTCATGGTTATTTGCCAAATTTTGGGAGTTTGTGGATTCTGAAAACGCTTGTGACTTTGATGAACGCTTTGATAAATATAATGTTTTCAACACCCATCTAGCTTATATTAACCATCTAGAATTCAAAGCGAATAGTGGTTTTGCAAAAATGAAAACTACCTAAAAGTGTCTAAAATCGACTGGAAATCACGAAATAAGCATTTTCAAGTTTTGTTGCTTTTTCATGGTCATTTGCCAAATTTTTTTAGTTTGTGTTTTCTGAAAACGGTTGTGACTTCGATGAACGCTTTGATAAATATAATGTTTTCAACACCCATCTAGCTTATATTAACCATCTAGACTTCAAAACGAATAGTGGTTTAGCAAAAATGAAAACTACCTAAAAGTGTCTAAAATCGACTGGAAATCACGAAATAAGCATTTTCAAGTTTTGTTGCTTTTTTATGGTTACTTGCCAAATTTTTTTAGGTTGTGTTTTCTGAAAACGGTTGTAACTTCGATGAACGCTTTGATAAATATAATGTTTTCAACACCCCTCTAGCTTATATTAACCATCTAGACTTCAAAACGAATAGTGGTTTTGCAAAAACGAAAACTACCTAGAAGTGTCTAAAATCGACTGGAAATCACGAAATAAGCATTTTCAAGTTTTGTTGCTTTTTCATGGTTATTTGTCAAATTTTGTGAGTTTGTGTATTCTGAAAACGGTTGTGACTTCGGTGAACGCTTTGATAAATATAATGTTTTCAACACCCATCTAGCTTATATTAACCATCTAGAATTCAAAGCGAATAGTGGTTTTGCAAAAACGAAAACTACCTAAATGTGTCTAAAATCGACTGGAAATCACGAAATAAGCATTTTCAAGTTTTGTTGCTTTTTCATGGTTATTTGTCAAATTTTGTGAGTTTGTGTATTCTGAAAACGGTTGTGACTTCGGTGAACGCTTTGATAAATATAATGTTTTCAACACCCATCTAGCTTATATTAACCATCTAGACTTCACAGCGAATAGTGGTTTTGCAAAAATGAAAACTACCTAAAAGTGTCTAAAATCGACTGCAAATCACGAAATAAGCATGTTCAAGTTTTGTTGCTTTTTCATGGTTATTTGCCAAATTTTGGGAGTTTGTGGATTCTGAAAACGGTTGTGACTTTGATGAACGCTTTGATAAATATAATGTTTTCAACACCCATCTAGCTTATATTAACCAACGAGACTTCAAAGCGAATAGTGGTTTTGCAAAAATGAAAACTACCTAAAAGTGTCTAAAATCGACTGCAAATCACGAAATAAGCATTTTCAAGTTTTGTTGCTTTTTCATGGTTATTTGCCAAATTTTGTGAGTTTGTGGAATCTGAAAATGGCTGTGACTTTGATGATCGCTTTGATAAATATAATGTTTTCAAGACCCATCTAGCTTATATTAACCATCTAGACTTCAAAGCGAATAGTGGTTTTGCAAAAATGAAAACTACCTAAAAGTGTCTAAAATCGACTGGAAATCACGAAATAAGCATGTTCAAGTTTTGTGTCTTTATCATGGTTATTTGCCAAATTTTGGGAGTTTGTGGATTCTGAAAACGGTTGTGACTTCGATGAACGCTTTGATAAATATAATGTTTTCAACACCCATCTAGCTTATATTAACCATCTAAACTTCAAAGCGAATAATGGTATTGCAGAAATGAAAACTATCTAAAAGCGTCTAAAATCGACTGGAAATCACGAAATAAGCATTTTCAAGTTTTGTGTCTTTGTCATGGTTATTTACCAAATTTTGGGAGTTTGTGGATTCTGAAAACGGTTGTGACTTCGATGAACGCTTTGATAAATATAATGTTTTCAACATCCATGTAGCTTATATAACCATCTAGACTTCAAAGCGAATAGTGGTTTTGCAAAAATGAAAACAATCTAAAAGTGTCTAAAATCGACTGGAAATCACCAAATAAGCATTTTCAAGTTGTGATGCTTTTACATGGTTATTTGCCAAATTTTGGGAGTTTGTGGATTCTGAAAACGCTTGTGACTTTGATGAACGCTTTGATAAATATAATGTTTTCAACACCCATCTAGCTTATATTAACCATCGAGACTTCAAAGCGAATAGTGGTTTTGCAAAAATGAAAACTACCTAAAAGTGTCTAAAATCGACTGCAAATCACAAAATAAGCATTTTCAAGTTTTGTGTCTTTATCATGGTTATTTGCCAAATTTTGGGAGTTTGTGGATTCTGAAAACGCTTGTGACTTCGATGAACGCTTTGATAAATATAATGTTTTCAACACCCATCTAGCTTATATTAACCATCTAAACTTCAAAGCGAATAATGGTATTGCAGAAATGAAAACTATCTAAAAGCGTCTAAAATCGACTGGAAATCACGAAATAAGCATTTTCAAGTTTTGTGTCTTTGTCATGGTTATTTACCAAATTTTGGGAGTTTGTGGATTCTGAAAACGGTTGTGACTTCGATGAACGCTTTGATAAATATAATGTTTTCAACACCCATCTAGCTTATATTAACCATCTAGACTTCAAAGCGAATAGTGGTTTTGCAAAAATGAAAACTACCTAAAAGTGTCTAAAATCGACTGCAAATCACAAAATAAGCATTTTCAAGTTTTGTGTCTTTATCATGGTTATTTGCCAAATTTTGGGAGTTTGTGGATTCTGAAAACGGTTGTGACTTCGATGAACGCTTTGATAAATATAATGTTTTCAACATCCATGTAGCTTATATAACCATCTAGACTTCAAAGCGAATAGTGGTTTTGCAAAAATGAAAACAATCTAAAAGTGTCTAAAATCGACTGGAAATCACCAAATAAGCATTTTCAAGTTGTGATGCTTTTTCATGGTTATTTGCCAAATTTTGGGAGTTTGTGGATTCTGAAAACGCTTGTGACTTTGATGAACGCTTTGATAAATATAATGTTTTCAACACCCATCTAGCTTATATTAACCATCTAGAATTCAAAGCGAATAGTGGTTTTGCAAAAATGAAAACTACCTAAAAGTGTCTAAAATCGACTGGAAATCACGAAATAAGCATTTTCAAGTTTTGTTGCTTTTTCATGGTCATTTGCCAAATTTTTTTAGTTTGTGTTTTCTGAAAACGGTTGTGACTTCGATGAACGCTTTGATAAATATAATGTTTTCAACACCCATCTAGCTTATATTAACCATCTAGACTTCAAAACGAATAGTGGTTTAGCAAAAATGAAAACTACCTAAAAGTGTCTAAAATCGACTGGAAATCACGAAATAAGCATTTTCAAGTTTTGTTGCTTTTTTATGGTTACTTGCCAAATTTTTTTAGGTTGTGTTTTCTGAAAACGGTTGTGACTTCGATGAACGCTTTGATAAATATAATGTTTTCAACACCCCTCTAGCTTATATTAACCATCTAGACTTCAAAACGAATAGTGGTTTTGCAAAAACGAAAACTACCTAGAAGTGTCTAAAATCGACTGGAAATCACGAAATAAGCATTTTCAAGTTTTGTTGCTTTTTCATGGTTATTTGTCAAATTTTGTGAGTTTGTGTATTCTGAAAACGGTTGTGACTTCGGTGAACGCTTTGATAAATATAATGTTTTCAACACCCATCTAGCTTATATTAACCATCTAGAATTCAAAGCGAATAGTGGTTTTGCAAAAACGAAAACTACCTAAATGTGTCTAAAATCGACTGGAAATCACGAAATAAGCATTTTCAAGTTTTGTTGCTTTTTCATGGTTATTTGTCAAATTTTGTGAGTTTGTGTATTCTGAAAACGGTTGTGACTTCGGTGAACGCTTTGATAAATATAATGTTTTCAACACCCATCTAGCTTATATTAACCATCTAGACTTCACAGCGAATAGTGGTTTTGCAAAAATGAAAACTACCTAAAAGTGTCTAAAATCGACTGCAAATCACGAAATAAGCATTTTCAAGTTTTGTTGCTTTTTCATGGTTATTTGCCAAATTTTGGGAGTTTGTGGATTCTGAAAACGGTTGTGACTTTGATGAACGCTTTGATAAATATAATGTTTTCAACACCCATCTAGCTTATATTAACCATCGAGACTTCAAAGCGAATAGTGGTTTTGCAAAAATGAAAACTACCTAAAAGTGTCTAAAATCGACTGCAAATCACGAAATAAGCATTTTCAAGTTTTGTTGCTTTTTCATGGTTATTTGCCAAATTTTGTGAGTTTGTGGATTCTGAAAATGGTTGTGACTTTGATGATCGCTTTGATAAATATAATGTTTTCAACACCCATCTAGCTTATATTAACCATCTAGACTTCAAAGCGAATAGTGGTTTTGCAAAAATGAAAACTACCTAAAAGTGTCTAAAATCGACTGGAAATCACGAAATAAGCATGTTCAAGTTTTGTGTCTTTATCATGGTTATTTGCCAAATTTTGGGAGTTTGTGGATTCTGAAAACGGTTGTGACTTCGATGAACGCTTTGATAAATATAATGTTTTCAACACCCATCTAGCTTATATTAACCATCTAAACTTCAAAGCGAATAATGGTATTGCAGAAATGAAAACTATCTAAAAGCGTCTAAAATCGACTGGAAATCACGAAATAAGCATTTTCAAGTTTTGTGTCTTTGTCATGGTTATTTACCAAATTTTGGGAGTTTGTGGATTCTGAAAACGGTTGTGACTTCGATGAACGCTTTGATAAATATAATGTTTTCAACACCCATCTAGCTTATATTAACCATCTAGACTTCAAAGCGAATAGTGGTTTTGCAAAAATGAAAACTATCTAAAAGTGTCTAAAATCGACTGCAAATCACAAAATAAGCATTTTCAAGTTTTGTGTCTTTATCATGGTTATTTGCCAAATTTTGGGAGTTTGTGGATTCTGAAAACGGTTGTGACTTCGATGAACGCTTTGATAAATATAATGTTTTCAACATCCATGTAGCTTATATAACCATCTAGACTTCAAAGCGAATAGTGGTTTTGCAAAAATGAAAACAATCTAAAGGTGTCTAAAATCGACTGGAAATCACCAAATAAGCATTTTCAAGTTGTGATGCTTTTTCATGGTTATTTGCCAAATTTTGGGAGATGTGGATTCTGAAAACGGTTGTGACTTCGATGAACGCTTTGATAAATATAATGTTTTCAACACCCATCTAGCTTATATTAACCATCTAGACTTCAAAGCGAATAGTGGTTTTGCAAAAATGAAAACTATCTAAAAGTGTCTAAAATCGACTGCAAATCACAAAATAAGCATTTTCAAGTTTTGTGTCTTTATCATGGTTATTTGCCAAATTTTGGGAGTTTGTGGATTCTGAAAACGGTTGTGACTTCGATGAACGCTTTGATAAATATAATGTTTTCAACATCCATGTAGCTTATATAACCATCTAGACTTCAAAGCGAATAGTGGTTTTGCAAAAATGAAAACAATCTAAAAGTGTCTAAAATCGACTGCAAATCACCAAATAAGCATTTTCAAGTTGTGATGCTTTTTCATGGTTATTTGCCAAATTTTGGGAGTTTGTGGATTCTGAAAACGGTTGTGACTTTGATGAACGCTTTGATAAATATAATGTTTTCAACACCCATCTAGCTTATATTAACCATCGAGACTTCAAAGCGAATAGTGGTTTTGCAAAAATGAAAACTACCTAAAAGTGTCTAATATCGACTGCAAATCACGAAATAAGCATTTTCAAGTTTTTTTGCTTTTTCATGGTTATTTGCCAAATTTTGTGAGTTTGTGGATTCTGAAAATGGTTGTGACTTTGATGATCGCTTTGATAAATATAATGTTTTCAACACCCATCTAGCTTATATTAACCATCTAGACTTCAAAGCGAATAGTGGTTTTGCAAAAATGAAAACTACCTAAAAGTGTCTAAAATCGACTGGAAATTACGAAATAAGCATGTTCAAGTTTTGTGTCTTTATCATGGTTATTTGCCAAATTTTGGGAGTTTGTGGATTCTGAAAACGGTTGTGACTTCGATGAACGCTTTGATAAATATAATGTTTTCAACACCCATCTAGCTTATATTAACCATCTAAACTTCAAAGCGAATAATGGTATTGCAGAAATGAAAACTATCTAAAAGCGTCTAAAATCGACTGGAAATCACGAAATAAGCATTTTCAAGTTTTGTGTCTTTGTCATGGTTATTTACCAAATTTTGGGAGTTTGTGGATTCTGAAAACGGTTGTGACTTCGATGAACGCTTTGATAAATATAATGTTTTCAACACCCATCTAGCTTATATTAACCATCTAGACTTCAAAGCGAATAGTGGTTTTGCAAAAATGAAAACTACCTAAAAGTGTCTAAAATCGACTGCAAATCACAAAATAAGCATTTTCAAGTTTTGTGTCTTTATCATGGTTATTTGCCAAATTTTGGGAGTTTGTGGATTCTGAAAACGGTTGTGACTTCGATGAACGCTTTGATAAATATAATGTTTTCAACATCCATGTAGCTTATATAACCATCTAGACTTCAAAGCGAATAGTGGTTTTGCAAAAATGAAAACAATCTAAAAGTGTCTAAAATCGACTGGAAATCACCAAATGAGCATTTTCAAGTTGTGATGCTTTTTCATGGTTATTTGCCAAATTTTGGGAGTTTGTGGATTCTGAAAACGCTTGTGACTTTGATGAACGCTTTGATAAATATAATGTTTTCAACACCCATCTAGCTTATATTAACCATCTAGAATTCAAAGCGAATAGTGGTTTTGCAAAAATGAAAACTACCTAAAAGTGTCTAAAATCGACTGCAAATCACGAAATAAGCATGTTCAAGTTTTGTTGCTTTTTCATGGTTATTTGTCAAATTTTGTGAGTTTGTGTATTCTGAAAACGGTTGTGACTTCGGTGAACGCTTTGATAAATATAATGTTTTCAACACCCATCTAGCTTATATTAACCATCTAGACTTCACAGCGAATAGTGGTTTTGCAAAAATGAAAACTACCTAAAAGTGTCTAAAATCGACTGCAAATCACGAAATAAGCATGTTCAAGTTTTGTTGCTTTTTCATGGTTATTTGCCAAATTTTGGGAGTTTGTGGATTCTGAAAACGGTTGTGACTTTGATGAACGCTTTGATAAATATAATGTTTTCAACACCCATCTAGCTTATATTAACCAACGAGACTTCAAAGCGAATAGTGGTTTTGCAAAAATGAAAACTACCTAAAAGTGTCTAAAATCGACTGCAAATCACGAAATAAGCATTTTCAAGTTTTGTTGCTTTTTCATGGTTATTTGCCAAATTTTGTGAGTTTGTGGAATCTGAAAATGGCTGTGACTTTGATGATCGCTTTGATAAATATAATGTTTTCAAGACCCATCTAGCTTATATTAACCATCTAGACTTCAAAGCGAATAGTGGTTTTGCAAAAATGAAAACTACCTAAAAGTGTCTAAAATCGACTGGAAATCACGAAATAAGCATGTTCAAGTTTTGTGTCTTTATCATGGTTATTTGCCAAATTTTGGGAGTTTGTGGATTCTGAAAACGGTTGTGACTTCGATGAACGCTTTGATAAATATAATGTTTTCAACACCCATCTAGCTTATATTAACCATCTAAACTTCAAAGCGAATAATGGTATTGCAGAAATGAAAACTATCTAAAAGCGTCTAAAATCGACTGGAAATCACGAAATAAGCATTTTCAAGTTTTGTGTCTTTGTCATGGTTATTTACCAAATTTTGGGAGTTTGTGGATTCTGAAAACGGTTGTGACTTCGATGAACGCTTTGATAAATATAATGTTTTCAACATCCATGTAGCTTATATAACCATCTAGACTTCAAAGCGAATAGTGGTTTTGCAAAAATGAAAACAATCTAAAAGTGTCTAAAATCGACTGGAAATCACCAAATAAGCATTTTCAAGTTGTGATGCTTTTACATGGTTATTTGCCAAATTTTGGGAGTTTGTGGATTCTGAAAACGCTTGTGACTTTGATGAACGCTTTGATAAATATAATGTTTTCAACACCCATCTAGCTTATATTAACCATCGAGACTTCAAAGCGAATAGTGGTTTTGCAAAAATGAAAACTACCTAAAAGTGTCTAAAATCGACTGCAAATCACAAAATAAGCATTTTCAAGTTTTGTGTCTTTGTCATGGTTATTTACCAAATTTTGGGAGTTTGTGGATTCTGAAAACGGTTGTGACTTCGATGAACGCTTTGATAAATATAATGTTTTCAACACCCATCTAGCTTATATTAACCATCTAGACTTCAAAGCGAATAGTGGTTTTGCAAAAATGAAAACTACCTAAAAGTGTCTAAAATCGACTGCAAATCACGAAATAAGCATGTTCAAGTTTTGTTGCTTTTTCATGGTTATTTGCCAAATTTTGGGAGTTTGTGGATTCTGAAAACGGTTGTGACTTTGATGAACGCTTTGATAAATATAATGTTTTCAACACCCATCTAGCTTATATTAACCAACGAGACTTCAAAGCGAATAGTGGTTTTGCAAAAATGAAAACTACCTAAAAGTGTCTAAAATCGACTGCAAATCACGAAATAAGCATTTTCAAGTTTTGTTGCTTTTTCATGGTTATTTGCCAAATTTTGTGAGTTTGTGGAATCTGAAAATGGCTGTGACTTTGATGATCGCTTTGATAAATATAATGTTTTCAAGACCCATCTAGCTTATATTAACCATCTAGACTTCAAAGCGAATAGTGGTTTTGCAAAAATGAAAACTACCTAAAAGTGTCTAAAATCGACTGGAAATCACGAAATAAGCATGTTCAAGTTTTGTGTCTTTATCATGGTTATTTGCCAAATTTTGGGAGTTTGTGGATTCTGAAAACGGTTGTGACTTCGATGAACGCTTTGATAAATATAATGTTTTCAACACCCATCTAGCTTATATTAACCATCTAAACTTCAAAGCGAATAATGGTATTGCAGAAATGAAAACTATCTAAAAGCGTCTAAAATCGACTGGAAATCACGAAATAAGCATTTTCAAGTTTTGTGTCTTTATCATGGTTATTTGCCAAATTTTGGGAGTTTGTGGATTCTGAAAACGGTTGTGACTTCGATGAACGCTTTGATAAATATAATGTTTTCAACACCCATCTAGCTTATATTAACCATCTAGACTTCAAAGCGAATAGTGGTTTTGCAAAAATGAAAACTATCTAAAAGTGTCTAAAATCGACTGCAAATCACAAAATAAGCATTTTCAAGTTTTGTGTCTTTATCATGGTTATTTGCCAAATTTTGGGAGTTTGTGGATTCTGAAAACGGTTGTGACTTCGATGAACGCTTTGATAAATATAATGTTTTCAACATCCATGTAGCTTATATAACCATCTAGACTTCAAAGCGAATAGTGGTTTTGCAAAAATGAAAACAATCTAAAAGTGTCTAAAATCGACTGCAAATCACCAAATAAGCATTTTCAAGTTGTGATGCTTTTTCATGGTTATTTGCCAAATTTTGGGAGTTTGTGGATTCTGAAAACGGTTGTGACTTTGATGAACGCTTTGATAAATATAATGTTTTCAACACCCATCTAGCTTATATTAACCATCGAGACTTCAAAGCGAATAGTGGTTTTGCAAAAATGAAAACTACCTAAAAGTGTCTAAAATCGACTGCAAATCACGAAATAAGCATTTTCAAGTTTTTTTGCTTTTTCATGGTTATTTGCCAAATTTTGTGAGTTTGTGGATTCTGAAAATGGTTGTGACTTTGATGATCGCTTTGATAAATATAATGTTTTCAACACCCATCTAGCTTATATTAACCATCTAGACTTCAAAGCGAATAGTGGTTTTGCAAAAATGAAAACTACCTAAAAGTGTCTAAAATCGACTGGAAATCACGAAATAAGCATGTTCAAGTTTTGTGTCTTTATCATGGTTATTTGCCAAATTTTGGGAGTTTGTGGATTCTGAAAACGGTTGTGACTTCGATGAACGCTTTGATAAATATAATGTTTTCAACACCCATCTAGCTTATATTAACCATCTAAACTTCAAAGCGAATAATGGTATTGCAGAAATGAAAACTATCTAAAAGCGTCTAAAATCGACTGGAAATCACGAAATAAGCATTTTCAAGTTTTGTGTCTTTGTCATGGTTATTTACCAAATTTTGGGAGTTTGTGGATTCTGAAAACGGTTGTGACTTCGATGAACGCTTTGATAAATATAATGTTTTCAACACCCATCTAGCTTATATTAACCATCTAGACTTCAAAGCGAATAGTGGTTTTGCAAAAATGAAAACTACCTAAAAGTGTCTAAAATCGACTGCAAATCACAAAATAAGCATTTTCAAGTTTTGTGTCTTTATCATGGTTATTTGCCAAATTTTGGGAGTTTGTGGATTCTGAAAACGGTTGTGACTTCGATGAACGCTTTGATAAATATAATGTTTTCAACATCCATGTAGCTTATATAACCATCTAGACTTCAAAGCGAATAGTGGTTTTGCAAAAATGAAAACAATCTAAAAGTGTCTAAAATCGACTGGAAATCACCAAATAAGCATTTTCAAGTTGTGATGCTTTTTCATGGTTATTTGCCAAATTTTGGGAGTTTGTGGATTCTGAAAACGCTTGTGACTTTGATGAACGCTTTGATAAATATAATGTTTTCAACACCCATCTAGCTTATATTAACCATCTAGAATTCAAAGCGAATAGTGGTTTTGCAAAAATGAAAACTACCTAAAAGTGTCTAAAATCGACTGGAAATCACGAAATAAGCATTTTCAAGTTTTGTTGCTTTTTCATGGTCATTTGCCAAATTTTTTTAGTTTGTGTTTTCTGAAAACGGTTGTGACTTCGATGAACGCTTTGATAAATATAATGTTTTCAACACCCATCTAGCTTATATTAACCATCTAGACTTCAAAACGAATAGTGGTTTAGCAAAAATGAAAACTACCTAAAAGTGTCTAAAATCGACTGGAAATCACGAAATAAGCATTTTCAAGTTTTGTTGCTTTTTTATGGTTACTTGCCAAATTTTTTTAGGTTGTGTTTTCTGAAAACGGTTGTGACTTCGATGAACGCTTTGATAAATATAATGTTTTCAACACCCCTCTAGCTTATATTAACCATCTAGACTTCAAAACGAATAGTGGTTTTGCAAAAACGAAAACTACCTAGAAGTGTCTAAAATCGACTGGAAATCACGAAATAAGCATTTTCAAGTTTTGTTGCTTTTTCATGGTTATTTGTCAAATTTTGTGAGTTTGTGTATTCTGAAAACGGTTGTGACTTCGGTGAACGCTTTGATAAATATAATGTTTTCAACACCCATCTAGCTTATATTAACCATCTAGAATTCAAAGCGAATAGTGGTTTTGCAAAAACGAAAACTACCTAAATGTGTCTAAAATCGACTGGAAATCACGAAATAAGCATTTTCAAGTTTTGTTGCTTTTTCATGGTTATTTGTCAAATTTTGTGAGTTTGTGTATTCTGAAAACGGTTGTGACTTCGGTGAACGCTTTGATAAATATAATGTTTTCAACACCCATCTAGCTTATATTAACCATCTAGACTTCACAGCGAATAGTGGTTTTGCAAAAATGAAAACTACCTAAAAGTGTCTAAAATCGACTGCAAATCACGAAATAAGCATGTTCAAGTTTTGTTGCTTTTTCATGGTTATTTGCCAAATTTTGGGAGTTTGTGGATTCTGAAAACGGTTGTGACTTTGATGAACGCTTTGATAAATATAATGTTTTCAACACCCATCTAGCTTATATTAACCAACGAGACTTCAAAGCGAATAGTGGTTTTGCAAAAATGAAAACTACCTAAAAGTGTCTAAAATCGACTGCAAATCACGAAATAAGCATTTTCAAGTTTTGTTGCTTTTTCATGGTTATTTGCCAAATTTTGTGAGTTTGTGGAATCTGAAAATGGCTGTGACTTTGATGATCGCTTTGATAAATATAATGTTTTCAAGACCCATCTAGCTTATATTAACCATCTAGACTTCAAAGCGAATAGTGGTTTTGCAAAAATGAAAACTACCTAAAAGTGTCTAAAATCGACTGGAAATCACGAAATAAGCATGTTCAAGTTTTGTGTCTTTATCATGGTTATTTGCCAAATTTTGGGAGTTTGTGGATTCTGAAAACGGTTGTGACTTCGATGAACGCTTTGATAAATATAATGTTTTCAACACCCATCTAGCTTATATTAACCATCTAAACTTCAAAGCGAATAATGGTATTGCAGAAATGAAAACTATCTAAAAGCGTCTAAAATCGACTGGAAATCACGAAATAAGCATTTTCAAGTTTTGTGTCTTTGTCATGGTTATTTACCAAATTTTGGGAGTTTGTGGATTCTGAAAACGGTTGTGACTTCGATGAACGCTTTGATAAATATAATGTTTTCAACACCCATCTAGCTTATATTAACCATCTAGACTTCAAAGCGAATAGTGGTTTTGCAAAAATGAAAACTATCTAAAAGTGTCTAAAATCGACTGCTAATCACAAAATAAGCATTTTCAAGTTTTGTGTCTTTATCATGGTTATTTGCCAAATTTTGGGAGTTTGTGGATTCTGAAAACGGTTGTGACTTCGATGAACGCTTTGATAAATATAATGTTTTCAACATCCATGTAGCTTATATAACCATCTAGACTTCAAAGCGAATAGTGGTTTTGCAAAAATGAAAACAATCTAAAAGTGTCTAAAATCGACTGGAAATCACCAAATAAGCATTTTCAAGTTGTGATGCTTTTTCATGGTTATTTGCCAAATTTTGGGAGTTTGTGGATTCTGAAAACGCTTGTGACTTTGATGAACGCTTTGATAAATATAATGTTTTCAACACCCATCTAGCTTATATTAACCATCGAGACTTCAAAGCGAATAGTGGTTTTGCAAAAATGAAAACTACCTAAAAGTGTCTAAAATCGACTGCAAATCACGAAATAAGCATTTTCAAGTTTTTTTGCTTTTTCATGGTTATTTGCCAAATTTTGGGAGTTTGTGGATTCTGAAAACGGTTGTGACTTCGATGAACGCTTTGATAAATATAATGTTTTCAACACCCATCTAGCTTATATTAACCATCTAAACTTCAAAGCGAATAATGGTATTGCAGAAATGAAAACTATCTAAAAGCGTCTAAAATCGACTGGAAATCACGAAATAAGCATTTTCAAGTTTTGTGTCTTTGTCATGGTTATTTACCAAATTTTGGGAGTTTGTGGATTCTGAAAACGGTTGTGACTTCGATGAACGCTTTGATAAATATAATGTTTTCAACACCCATCTAGCTTATATTAACCATCTAGACTTCAAAGCGAATAGTGGTTTTGCAAAAATGAAAACTACCTAAAAGTGTCTAAAATCGACTGCAAATCACAAAATAAGCATTTTCAAGTTTTGTGTCTTTATCATGGTTATTTGCCAAATTTTGGGAGTTTGTGGATTCTGAAAACGGTTGTGACTTCGATGAACGCTTTGATAAATATAATGTTTTCAACATCCATGTAGCTTATATAACCATCTAGACTTCAAAGCGAATAGTGGTTTTGCAAAAATGAAAACAATCTAAAAGTGTCTAAAATCGACTGGAAATCACCAAATAAGCATTTTCAAGTTTTGTTGCTTTTTCATGGTCATTTGCCAAATTTTTTTAGTTTGTGTTTTCTGAAAACGGTTGTGACTTCGATGAACGCTTTGATAAATATAATGTTTTCAACACCCCTCTAGCTTATATTAACCATCTAGACTTCAAAACGAATAGTGGTTTTGCAAAAACGAAAACTACCTAGAAGTGTCTAAAATCGACTGGAAATCACGAAATAAGCATTTTCAAGTTTTGTTGCTTTTTCATGGTTATTTGTCAAATTTTGTGAGTTTGTGTATTCTGAAAACGGTTGTGACTTCGGTGAACGCTTTGATAAATATAATGTTTTCAACACCCATCTAGCTTATATTAACCATCTAGAATTCAAAGCGAATAGTGGTTTTGCAAAAACGAAAACTACCTAAATGTGTCTAAAATCGACTGGAAATCACGAAATAAGCATTTTCAAGTTTTGTTGCTTTTTCATGGTTATTTGTCAAATTTTGTGAGTTTGTGTATTCTGAAAACGGTTGTGACTTCGGTGAACGCTTTGATAAATATAATGTTTTCAACACCCATCTAGCTTATATTAACCATCTAGACTTCACAGCGAATAGTGGTTTTGCAAAAATGAAAACTACCTAAAAGTGTCTAAAATCGACTGCAAATCACGAAATAAGCATTTTCAAGTTTTGTTGCTTTTTCATAGTTATTTGCCAAATTTTGGGAGTTTGTGGATTCTGAAAACGGTTGTGACTTTGATGAACGCTTTGATAAATATAATGTTTTCAACACCCATCTAGCTTATATTAACCATCTAGACTTCAAAGCGAATAGTGGTTTTGCAAAAATGAAAACTACCTAAAAGTGTCTAAAATCGACTGGAAATCACGAAATAAGCATGTTCAAGTTTTGTGTCTTTATCATGGTTATTTGCCAAATTTTGGGAGTTTGTGGATTCTGAAAACGGTTGTGACTTCGATGAACGCTTTGATAAATATAATGTTTTCAACACCCATCTAGCTTATATTAACCATCTAAACTTCAAAGCGAATAATGGTATTGCAGAAATGAAAACTATCTAAAAGCGTCTAAAATCGACTGGAAATCACGAAATAAGCATTTTCAAGTTTTGTGTCTTTGTCATGGTTATTTACCAAATTTTGGGAGTTTGTGGATTCTGAAAACGGTTGTGACTTCGATGAACGCTTTGATAAATATAATGTTTTCAACACCCATCTAGCTTATATTAACCATCTAGACTTCAAAGCGAATAGTGGTTTTGCAAAAATGAAAACTATCTAAAAGTGTCTAAAATCGACTGCAAATCACAAAATAAGCATTTTCAAGTTTTGTGTCTTTATCATGGTTATTTGCCAAATTTTGGGAGTTTGTGGATTCTGAAAACGGTTGTGACTTCGATGAACGCTTTGATAAATATAATGTTTTCAACATCCATGTAGCTTATATAACCATCTAGACTTCAAAGCGAATAGTGGTTTTGCAAAAATGAAAACAATCTAAAGGTGTCTAAAATCGACTGGAAATCACCAAATAAGCATTTTCAAGTTGTGATGCTTTTTCATGGTTATTTGCCAAATTTTGGGAGTTTGTGGATTCTGAAAACGGTTGTGACTTCGATGAACGCTTTGATAAATATAATGTTTTCAACACCCATCTAGCTTATATTAACCATCTAGACTTCAAAGCGAATAGTGGTTTTGCAAAAATGAAAACTATCTAAAAGTGTCTAAAATCGACTGCAAATCACAAAATAAGCATTTTCAAGTTTTGTGTCTTTATCATGGTTATTTGCCAAATTTTGGGAGTTTGTGGATTCTGAAAACGGTTGTGACTTCGATGAACGCTTTGATAAATATAATGTTTTCAACATCCATGTAGCTTATATAACCATCTAGACTTCAAAGCGAATAGTGGTTTTGCAAAAATGAAAACAATCTAAAAGTGTCTAAAATCGACTGCAAATCACCAAATAAGCATTTTCAAGTTGTGATGCTTTTTCATGGTTATTTGCCAAATTTTGGGAGTTTGTGGATTCTGAAAACGGTTGTGACTTTGATGAACGCTTTGATAAATATAATGTTTTCAACACCCATCTAGCTTATATTAACCATCGAGACTTCAAAGCGAATAGTGGTTTTGCAAAAATGAAAACTACCTAAAAGTGTCTAATATCGACTGCAAATCACGAAATAAGCATTTTCAAGTTTTTTTGCTTTTTCATGGTTATTTGCCAAATTTTGTGAGTTTGTGGATTCTGAAAATGGTTGTGACTTTGATGATCGCTTTGATAAATATAATGTTTTCAACACCCATCTAGCTTATATTAACCATCTAGACTTCAAAGCGAATAGTGGTTTTGCAAAAATGAAAACTACCTAAAAGTGTCTAAAATCGACTGGAAATCACGAAATAAGCATGTTCAAGTTTTGTGTCTTTATCATGGTTATTTGCCAAATTTTGGGAGTTTGTGGATTCTGAAAACGGTTGTGACTTCGATGAACGCTTTGATAAATATAATGTTTTCAACACCCATCTAGCTTATATTAACCATCTAAACTTCAAAGCGAATAATGGTATTGCAGAAATGAAAACTATCTAAAAGCGTCTAAAATCGACTGGAAATCACGAAATAAGCATTTTCAAGTTTTGTGTCTTTGTCATGGTTATTTACCAAATTTTGGGAGTTTGTGGATTCTGAAAACGGTTGTGACTTCGATGAACGCTTTGATAAATATAATGTTTTCAACACCCATCTAGCTTATATTAACCATCTAGACTTCAAAGCGAATAGTGGTTTTGCAAAAATGAAAACTACCTAAAAGTGTCTAAAATCGACTGCAAATCACAAAATAAGCATTTTCAAGTTTTGTGTCTTTATCATGGTTATTTGCCAAATTTTGGGAGTTTGTGGATTCTGAAAACGGTTGTGACTTCGATGAACGCTTTGATAAATATAATGTTTTCAACATCCATGTAGCTTATATAACCATCTAGACTTCAAAGCGAATAGTGGTTTTGCAAAAATGAAAACAATCTAAAAGTGTCTAAAATCGACTGGAAATCACCAAATAAGCATTTTCAAGTTGTGATGCTTTTTCATGGTTATTTGCCAAATTTTGGGAGTTTGTGGATTCTGAAAACACTTGTGACTTTGATGAACGCTTTGATAAATATAATGTTTTCAACACCCATCTAGCTTATATTAACCATCTAGAATTCAAAGCGAATAGTGGTTTTGCAAAAATGAAAACTACCTAAAAGTGTCTAAAATCGACTGGAAATCACGAAATAAGCATTTTCAAGTTTTGTTGCTTTTTCATGGTCATTTGCCAAATTTTTTTAGTTTGTGTTTTCTGAAAACGGTTGTGACTTCGATGAACGCTTTGATAAATATAATGTTTTCAACACCCATCTAGCTTATATTAACCATCTAGACTTCAAAACGAATAGTGGTTTAGCAAAAATGAAAACTACCTAAAAGTGTCTAAAATCGACTGGAAATCACGAAATAAGCATTTTCAAGTTTTGTTGCTTTTTTATGGTTACTTGCCAAATTTTTTTAGGTTGTGTTTTCTGAAAACGGTTGTAACTTCGATGAACGCTTTGATAAATATAATGTTTTCAACACCCCTCTAGCTTATATTAACCATCTAGACTTCAAAACGAATAGTGGTTTTGCAAAAACGAAAACTACCTAGAAGTGTCTAAAATCGACTGGAAATCACGAAATAAGCATTTTCAAGTTTTGTTGCTTTTTCATGGTTATTTGTCAAATTTTGTGAGTTTGTGTATTCTGAAAACGGTTGTGACTTCGGTGAACGCTTTGATAAATATAATGTTTTCAACACCCATCTAGCTTATATTAACCATCTAGAATTCAAAGCGAATAGTGGTTTTGCAAAAACGAAAACTACCTAAATGTGTCTAAAATCGACTGGAAATCACGAAATAAGCATTTTCAAGTTTTGTTGCTTTTTCATGGTTATTTGTCAAATTTTGTGAGTTTGTGGATTCTGAAAATGGTTGTGACTTTGATGATCGCTTTGATAAATATAATGTTTTCAACACCCATCTAGCTTATATTAACCATCTAGACTTCAAAGCGAATAGTGGTTTTGCAAAAATGAAAACTACCTAAAAGTGTCTAAAATCGACTGGAAATCACGAAATAAGCATGTTCAAGTTTTGTGTCTTTATCATGGTTATTTGCCAAATTTTGGGAGTTTGTGGATTCTGAAAACGGTTGTGACTTTGATGAACGCTTTGATAAATATAATGTTTTCAACACCCATCTAGCTTATATTAACCATCTAGACTTCAAAGCGAATAGTGGTTTTGCAAAAATGAAAACTACCTAAAAGTGTCTAAAATCGACTGCAAATCACGAAATGAGCATTTTCAAGTTTTGTTGCTTTTTCATGGTTATTTGCCAAATTTTGGGTGTTTGTGTATTCTGAAAACGGTTGTGACTTTGATGAACGCTTTGATAAATATAATGTTTTCAACACCCATCTAGCTTATATTAACCATCTAGACTTCAAAGCGAATAGTGGTTTTGCAAAAATGAAAACTACCTAAAAGTGTCTAAAATCGACTGCAAATCACGAAATAAGCATTTTCAAGTTTTGTTGCTTTTTCATGGTTATTTGCCAAATTTTGGGTGTTTGTGTATTCTGAAAACGGTTGTGACTTTGATTAACGCTTTGATAAATATAATGTTTTCAACACCCATCTAGCTTATATTAACCATCTAGACTTCAAAGCGAATAGTGGTTTTGCAAAAATGAAAACTACCTAAAAGTGTCTAAAATCGACTGGAAATCACGGAATAAGCATTTTCAAGTTTTGTTGCTTTTTCATGGTTATTTGCCAAATTTTGTAAGTTTGTGTTTTCTGAAAACAGTTGTGAATTTGATGAACGCTTTGATAAATATAATGTTTTCAACACCCATCTAGCTTATATTAACCATCTAGACTTCAAAGCGAATAGTGGTTTTGCAAAAATGAAAACTACCTAAAAGTGTCTAAAATCGACTGCAAATCACGAAATAAGCATTTTCAAGTTTTGTTGCTTTTTCATGGTTATTTGCCAAATTTTGGGTGTTTGTGTATTCTGAAAACGGTTGTGACTTTGATGAACGCTTTGATAAATATAATGTTTTCAACACCCATCTAGCTTATATTAACCATCTAGACTTCAAAGCGAATAGTGGTTTTGCAAAAATGAAAACTACCTAAAAGTGTCTAAAATCGACTGGAAATCACGGAATAAGCATTTTCAAGTTTTGTTGCTTTTTCATGGTTATTTGCCAAATTTTGTGAGTTTGTGTTTTCTGAAAACAGTCGTGACTTTGATGAACGCTTTGATAAATATAATGTTTTCAACACCCATCTAGCTTATATTAACCATCTAGACTTCAAAGCGAATAGTGGTTTTGCAAAATGAAAACTACCTAAAAGTGTCTAAAATCGACTGGAAATCACGAAATAAGCATTTTCAAGTTTTGTTGCTTTTTTATGGTTACTTGCCAAATTTTTTTAGGTTGTGTTTTCTGAAAACGGTTGTGACTTCGATGAACGCTTTGATAAATATAATGTTTTCAACACCCCTCTAGCTTATATTAACCATCTAGACTTCAAAACGAATAGTGGTTTTGCAAAAACGAAAACTACCTAGAAGTTTCTAAAATCGACTGGAAATCACGAAATAAGCATTTTCAAGTTTTGTTGCTTTTTCATGGTTATTTGTCAAATTTTGTGAGTTTGTGTATTCTGAAAACGGTTGTGACTTCGGTGAACGCTTTGATAAATATAATGTTTTCAACACCCATCTAGCTTATATTAACCATCTAGAATTCAAAGCGAATAGTGGTTTTGCAAAAACGAAAACTACCTAAATGTGTCTAAAATCGACTGGAAATCACGAAATAAGCATTTTCAAGTTTTGTTGCTTTTTCATGGTTATTTGTCAAATTTTGTGAGTTTGTGTATTCTGAAAACGGTTGTGACTTCGGTGAACGCTTTGATAAATATAATGTTTTCAACACCCATCTAGCTTATATTAACCATCTAGACTTCACAGCGAATAGTGGTTTTGCAAAAATGAAAACTACCTAAAAGTGTCTAAAATCGACTGCAAATCACGAAATAAGCATTTTCAAGTTTTGTTGCTTTTTCATGGTTATTTGCCAAATTTTGGGAGTTTGTGGATTCTGAAAACGGTTGTGACTTTGATGAACGCTTTGATAAATATAATGTTTTCAACACCCATCTAGCTTATATTAACCATCGAGACTTCAAAGCGAATAGTGGTTTTGCAAAAATGAAAACTACCTAAAAGTGTCTAAAATCGACTGGAAATCACGAAATAAGCATGTTCAAGTTTTGTGTCTTTATCATGGTTATTTGCCAAATTTTGGGAGTTTGTGGATTCTGAAAACGGTTGTGACTTCGATGAACGCTTTGATAAATATAATGTTTTCAACATCCATGTAGCTTATATAACCATCTAGACTTCAAAGCGAATAGTGGTTTTGCAAAAATGAAAACAATCTAAAGGTGTCTAAAATCGACTGGAAATCACCAAATAAGCATTTTCAAGTTGTGATGCTTTTTCATGGTTATTTGCCAAATTTTGGGAGTTTGTGGATTCTGAAAACGGTTGTGACTTCGATGAACGCTTTGATAAATATAATGTTTTCAACACCCATCTAGCTTATATTAACCATCTAGACTTCAAAGCGAATAGTGGTTTTGCAAAAATGAAAACTATCTAAAAGTGTCTAAAATCGACTGCAAATCACAAAATAAGCATTTTCAAGTTTTGTGTCTTTATCATGGTTATTTGCCAAATTTTGGGAGTTTGTGGATTCTGAAAACGGTTGTGACTTCGATGAACGCTTTGATAAATATAATGTTTTCAACATCCATGTAGCTTATATAACCATCTAGACTTCAAAGCGAATAGTGGTTTTGCAAAAATGAAAACAATCTAAAAGTGTCTAAAATCGACTGCAAATCACCAAATAAGCATTTTCAAGTTGTGATGCTTTTTCATGGTTATTTGCCAAATTTTGGGAGTTTGTGGATTCTGAAAACGGTTGTGACTTTGATGAACGCTTTGATAAATATAATGTTTTCAACACCCATCTAGCTTATATTAACCATCGAGACTTCAAAGCGAATAGTGGTTTTGCAAAAATGAAAACTACCTAAAAGTGTCTAAAATCGACTGCAAATCACGAAATAAGCATTTTCAAGTTTTTTTGCTTTTTCATGGTTATTTGCCAAATTTTGTGAGTTTGTGGATTCTGAAAATGGTTGTGACTTTGATGATCGCTTTGATAAATATTATGTTTTCAACACCCATCTAGCTTATATTAACCATCTAGACTTCAAAGCGAATAGTGGTTTTGCAAAAATGAAAACTACCTAAAAGTGTCTAAAATCGACTGGAAATCACGAAATAAGCATGTTCAAGTTTTGTGTCTTTATCATGGTTATTTGCCAAATTTTGGGAGTTTGTGGATTCTGAAAACGGTTGTGACTTCGATGAACGCTTTGATAAATATAATGTTTTCAACACCCATCTAGCTTATATTAACCATCTAAACTTCAAAGCGAATAATGGTATTGCAGAAATGAAAACTATCTAAAAGCGTCTAAAATCGACTGGAAATCACGAAATAAGCATTTTCAAGTTTTGTGTCTTTGTCATGGTTATTTACCAAATTTTGGGAGTTTGTGGATTCTGAAAACGGTTGTGACTTCGATGAACGCTTTGATAATATAATGTTTTCAACACCCATCTAGCTTATATTAACCATCTAGACTTCAAAGCGAATAGTGGTTTTGCAAAAATGAAAACTACCTAAAAGTGTCTAAAATCGACTGCAAATCACAAAATAAGCATTTTCAAGTTTTGTGTCTTTATCATGGTTATTTGCCAAATTTTGGGAGTTTGTGGATTCTGAAAACGGTTGTGACTTCGATGAACGCTTTGATAAATATAATGTTTTCAACATCCATGTAGCTTATATAACCATCTAGACTTCAAAGCGAATAGTGGTTTTGCAAAAATGAAAACAATCTAAAAGTGTCTAAAATCGACTGGAAATCACCAAATAAGCATTTTCAAGTTGTGATGCTTTTTCATGGTTATTTGCCAAATTTTGGGAGTTTGTGGATTCTGAAAACGCTTGTGACTTTGATGAACGCTTTGATAAATATAATGTTTTCAACACCCATCTAGCTTATATTAACCATCTAGAATTCAAAGCGAATAGTGGTTTTGCAAAAATGAAAACTACCTAAAAGTGTCTAAAATCGACTGGAAATCACGAAATAAGCATTTTCAAGTTTTGTTGCTTTTTTATGGTTACTTGCCAAATTTTTTTAGGTTGTGTTTTCTGAAAACGGTTGTGACTTCGATGAACGCTTTGATAAATATAATGTTTTCAACACCCCTCTAGCTTATATTAACCATCTAGACTTCAAAACGAATAGTGGTTTTGCAAAAACGAAAACTACCTAGAAGTGTCTAAAATCGACTGGAAATCACGAAATAAGCATTTTCAAGTTTTGTTGCTTTTTCATGGTTATTTGTCAAATTTTGTGAGTTTGTGTATTCTGAAAACGGTTGTGACTTCGGTGAACGCTTTGATAAATATAATGTTTTCAACACCCATCTAGCTTATATTAACCATCTAGAATTCAAAGCGAATAGTGGTTTTGCAAAAACGAAAACTACCTAAATGTGTCTAAAATCGACTGCAAATCACGAAATAAGCATTTTCAAGTTTTGTTGCTTTTTCATAGTTATTTGCCAAATTTTGGGAGTTTGTGGATTCTGAAAACGGTTGTGACTTTGATGAACGCTTTGATAAATATAATGTTTTCAACACCCATCTAGCTTATATTAACCATCTAGACTTCAAAGCGAATAGTGGTTTTGCAAAAATGAAAACTACCTAAAAGTGTCTAAAATCGACTGGAAATCACGAAATAAGCATGTTCAAGTTTTGTGTCTTTATCATGGTTATTTGCCAAATTTTGGGAGTTTGTGGATTCTGAAAACGGTTGTGACTTCGATGAACGCTTTGATAAATATAATGTTTTCAACACCCATCTAGCTTATATTAACCATCTAAACTTCAAAGCGAATAATGGTATTGCAGAAATGAAAACTATCTAAAAGCGTCTAAAATCGACTGGAAATCACGAAATAAGCATTTTCAAGTTTTGTGTCTTTGTCATGGTTATTTACCAAATTTTGGGAGTTTGTGGATTCTGAAAACGGTTGTGACTTCGATGAACGCTTTGATAAATATAATGTTTTCAACACCCATCTAGCTTATATTAACCATCTAGACTTCAAAGCGAATAGTGGTTTTGCAAAAATGAAAACTATCTAAAAGTGTCTAAAATCGACTGCAAATCACAAAATAAGCATTTTCAAGTTTTGTGTCTTTATCATGGTTATTTGCCAAATTTTGGGAGTTTGTGGATTCTGAAAACGGTTGTGACTTCGATGAACGCTTTGATAAATATAATGTTTTCAACATCCATGTAGCTTATATAACCATCTAGACTTCAAAGCGAATAGTGGTTTTGCAAAAATGAAAACAATCTAAAGGTGTCTAAAATCGACTGGAAATCACCAAATAAGCATTTTCAAGTTGTGATGCTTTTTCATGGTTATTTGCCAAATTTTGGGAGTTTGTGGATTCTGAAAACGGTTGTGACTTCGATGAACGCTTTGATAAATATAATGTTTTCAACACCCATCTAGCTTATATTAACCATCTAGACTTCAAAGCGAATAGTGGTTTTGCAAAAATGAAAACTATCTAAAAGTGTCTAAAATCGACTGCAAATCACAAAATAAGCATTTTCAAGTTTTGTGTCTTTATCATGGTTATTTGCCAAATTTTGGGAGTTTGTGGATTCTGAAAACGGTTGTGACTTCGATGAACGCTTTGATAAATATAATGTTTTCAACATCCATGTAGCTTATATAACTATCTAGACTTCAAAGCGAATAGTGGTTTTGCAAAAATGAAAACAATCTAAAAGTGTCTAAAATCGACTGCAAATCACCAAATAAGCATTTTCAAGTTGTGATGCTTTTTCATGGTTATTTGCCAAATTTTGGGAGTTTGTGGATTCTGAAAACGGTTGTGACTTTGATGAACGCTTTGATAAATATAATGTTTTCAACACCCATCTAGCTTATATTAACCATCGAGACTTCAAAGCGAATAGTGGTTTTGCAAAAATGAAAACTACCTAAAAGTGTCTAAAATCGACTGCAAATCACGAAATAAGCATTTTCAAGTTTTTTTGCTTTTTCATGGTTATTTGCCAAATTTTGTGAGTTTGTGGATTCTGAAAATGGTTGTGACTTTGATGATCGCTTTGATAAATATTATGTTTTCAACACCCATCTAGCTTATATTAACCATCTAGACTTCAAAGCGAATAGTGGTTTTGCAAAAATGAAAACTACCTAAAAGTGTCTAAAATCGACTGGAAATCACGAAATAAGCATGTTCAAGTTTTGTGTCTTTATCATGGTTATTTGCCAAATTTTGGGAGTTTGTGGATTCTGAAAACGGTTGTGACTTCGATGAACGCTTTGATAAATATAATGTTTTCAACACCCATCTAGCTTATATTAACCATCTAAACTTCAAAGCGAATAATGGTATTGCAGAAATGAAAACTATCTAAAAGCGTCTAAAATCGACTGGAAATCACGAAATAAGCATTTTCAAGTTTTGTGTCTTTGTCATGGTTATTTACCAAATTTTGGGAGTTTGTGGATTCTGAAAACGGTTGTGACTTCGATGAACGCTTTGATAATATAATGTTTTCAACATCCATGTAGCTTATATAACCATCTAGACTTCAAAGCGAATAGTGGTTTTGCAAAAATGAAAACAATCTAAAAGTGTCTAAAATCGACTGGAAATCACCAAATAAGCATTTTCAAGTTGTGATGCTTTTTCATGGTTATTTGCCAAATTTTGGGAGTTTGTGGATTCTGAAAACGCTTGTGACTTTGATGAACGCTTTGATAAATATAATGTTTTCAACACCCATCTAGCTTATATTAACCATCTAGAATTCAAAGCGAATAGTGGTTTTGCAAAAATGAAAACTACCTAAAAGTGTCTAAAATCGACTGGAAATCACGAAATAAGCATTTTCAAGTTTTGTTGCTTTTTTATGGTTACTTGCCAAATTTTTTTAGGTTGTGTTTTCTGAAAACGGTTGTGACTTCGATGAACGCTTTGATAAATATAATGTTTTCAACACCCCTCTAGCTTATATTAACCATCTAGACTTCAAAACGAATAGTGGTTTTGCAAAAACGAAAACTACCTAGAAGTGTCTAAAATCGACTGGAAATCACGAAATAAGCATTTTCAAGTTTTGTTGCTTTTTCATGGTTATTTGTCAAATTTTGTGAGTTTGTGTATTCTGAAAACGGTTGTGACTTCGGTGAACGCTTTGATAAATATAATGTTTTCAACACCCATCTAGCTTATATTAACCATCTAGAATTCAAAGCGAATAGTGGTTTTGCAAAAACGAAAACTACCTAAATGTGTCTAAAATCGACTGCAAATCACGAAATAAGCATTTTCAAGTTTTGTTGCTTTTTCATAGTTATTTGCCAAATTTTGGGAGTTTGTGGATTCTGAAAACGGTTGTGACTTTGATGAACGCTTTGATAAATATAATGTTTTCAACACCCATCTAGCTTATATTAACCATCTAGACTTCAAAGCGAATAGTGGTTTTGCAAAAATGAAAACTACCTAAAAGTGTCTAAAATCGACTGGAAATCACGAAATAAGCATGTTCAAGTTTTGTGTCTTTATCATGGTTATTTGCCAAATTTTGGGAGTTTGTGGATTCTGAAAACGGTTGTGACTTCGATGAACGCTTTGATAAATATAATGTTTTCAACACCCATCTAGCTTATATTAACCATCTAAACTTCAAAGCGAATAATGGTATTGCAGAAATGAAAACTATCTAAAAGCGTCTAAAATCGACTGGAAATCACGAAATAAGCATTTTCAAGTTTTGTGTCTTTGTCATGGTTATTTACCAAATTTTGGGAGTTTGTGGATTCTGAAAACGGTTGTGACTTCGATGAACGCTTTGATAAATATAATGTTTTCAACACCCATCTAGCTTATATTAACCATCTAGACTTCAAAGCGAATAGTGGTTTTGCAAAAATGAAAACTATCTAAAAGTGTCTAAAATCGACTGCAAATCACAAAATAAGCATTTTCAAGTTTTGTGTCTTTATCATGGTTATTTGCCAAATTTTGGGAGTTTGTGGATTCTGAAAACGGTTGTGACTTCGATGAACGCTTTGATAAATATAATGTTTTCAACATCCATGTAGCTTATATAACCATCTAGACTTCAAAGCGAATAGTGGTTTTGCAAAAATGAAAACAATCTAAAGGTGTCTAAAATCGACTGGAAATCACCAAATAAGCATTTTCAAGTTGTGATGCTTTTTCATGGTTATTTGCCAAATTTTGGGAGTTTGTGGATTCTGAAAACGGTTGTGACTTCGATGAACGCTTTGATAAATATAATGTTTTCAACACCCATCTAGCTTATATTAACCATCTAGACTTCAAAGCGAATAGTGGTTTTGCAAAAATGAAAACTATCTAAAAGTGTCTAAAATCGACTGCAAATCACAAAATAAGCATTTTCAAGTTTTGTGTCTTTATCATGGTTATTTGCCAAATTTTGGGAGTTTGTGGATTCTGAAAACGGTTGTGACTTCGATGAACGCTTTGATAAATATAATGTTTTCAACATCCATGTAGCTTATATAACCATCTAGACTTCAAAGCGAATAGTGGTTTTGCAAAAATGAAAACAATCTAAAAGTGTCTAAAATCGACTGGAAATCACCAAATAAGCATTTTCAAGTTGTGATGCTTTTTCATGGTTATTTGCCAAATTTTGGGAGTTTGTGGATTCTGAAAACGCTTGTGACTTTGATGAACGCTTTGATAAATATAATGTTTTCAACACCCATCTAGCTTATATTAACCATCTAGAATTCAAAGCGAATAGTGGTTTTGCAAAAATGAAAACTACCTAAAAGTGTCTAAAATCGACTGGAAATCACGAAATAAGCATTTTCAAGTTTTGTTGCTTTTTCATGGTCATTTGCCAAATTTTTTTAGTTTGTGTTTTCTGAAAACGGTTGTGACTTCGATGAACGCTTTGATAAATATAATGTTTTCAACACCCATCTAGCTTATATTAACCATCTAGACTTCAAAACGAATAGTGGTTTAGCAAAAATGAAAACTACCTAAAAGTGTCTAAAATCGACTGGAAATCACGAAATAAGCATTTTCAAGTTTTGTTGCTTTTTTATGGTTACTTGCCAAATTTTTTTAGGTTGTGTTTTCTGAAAACGGTTGTAACTTCGATGAACGCTTTGATAAATATAATGTTTTCAACACCCCTCTAGCTTATATTAACCATCTAGACTTCAAAACGAATAGTGGTTTTGCAAAAACGAAAACTACCTAGAAGTGTCTAAAATCGACTGGAAATCACGAAATAAGCATTTTCAAGTTTTGTTGCTTTTTCATGGTTATTTG
Organism: Octopus bimaculoides; assembly: GCF_046866305.1. Classification (NCBI taxonomy): domain Eukaryota; kingdom Metazoa; phylum Mollusca; class Cephalopoda; order Octopoda; family Octopodidae; genus Octopus; species Octopus bimaculoides. The sequence goes on from NC_142935.1 coordinate 79,121,379, forward strand.
TCAAATTTTGTGAGTTTGTGTATTCTGAAAACGGTTGTGACTTCGGTGAACGCTTTGATAAATATAATGTTTTCAACACCCATCTAGCTTATATTAACCATCTAGAATTCAAAGCGAATAGTGGTTTTGCAAAAACGAAAACTACCTAAATGTGTCTAAAATCGACTGGAAATCACGAAATAAGCATTTTCAAGTTTTGTTGCTTTTTCATGGTTATTTGTCAAATTTTGTGAGTTTGTGTATTCTGAAAACGGTTGTGACTTCGGTGAACGCTTTGATAAATATAATGTTTTCAACACCCATCTAGCTTATATTAACCATCTAGACTTCAAAACGAATAGTGGTTTTGCAAAAATGAAAACTACCTAAAAGTGTCTAAAATCGACTGGAAATCACGAAATAAGCATGTTCAAGTTTTGTGTCTTTATCATGGTTATTTGCCAAATTTTGGGAGTTTGTGGATTCTGAAAACGGTTGTGACTTCGATGAACGCTTTGATAAATATAATGTTTTCAACACCCATCTAGCTTATATTAACCATCTAAACTTCAAAGCGAATAGTGGTTTTGCAAAAATGAAAACAATCTAAAGGTGTCTAAAATCGACTGGAAATCACCAAATAAGCATTTTCAAGTTGTGATGCTTTTTCATGGTTATTTGCCAAATTTTGGGAGTTTGTGGATTCTGAAAACGGTTGTGACTTCGATGAACGCTTTGATAAATATAATGTTTTCAACACCCATCTAGCTTATATTAACCATCTAGACTTCAAAGCGAATAGTGGTTTTGCAAAAATGAAAACTATCTAAAAGTGTCTAAAATCGACTGCAAATCACAAAATAAGCATTTTCAAGTTTTGTGTCTTTATCATGGTTATTTGCCAAATTTTGGGAGTTTGTGGATTCTGAAAACGGTTGTGACTTCGATGAACGCTTTGATAAATATAATGTTTTCAACATCCATGTAGCTTATATAACCATCTAGACTTCAAAGCGAATAGTGGTTTTGCAAAAATGAAAACAATCTAAAAGTGTCTAAAATCGACTGCAAATCACCAAATAAGCATTTTCAAGTTGTGATGCTTTTTCATGGTTATTTGCCAAATTTTGGGAGTTTGTGGATTCTGAAAACGGTTGTGACTTTGATGAACGCTTTGATAAATATAATGTTTTCAACACCCATCTAGCTTATATTAACCATCGAGACTTCAAAGCGAATAGTGGTTTTGCAAAAATGAAAACTACCTAAAAGTGTCTAAAATCGACTGCAAATCACGAAATAAGCATTTTCAAGTTTTTTTGCTTTTTCATGGTTATTTGCCAAATTTTGTGAGTTTGTGGATTCTGAAAATGGTTGTGACTTTGATGATCGCTTTGATAAATATAATGTTTTCAACACCCATCTAGCTTATATTAACCATCTAGACTTCAAAGCGAATAGTGGTTTTGCAAAAATGAAAACTACCTAAAAGTGTCTAAAATCGACTGGAAATCACGAAATAAGCATGTTCAAGTTTTGTGTCTTTATCATGGTTATTTGCCAAATTTTGTGAGTTTGTGGATTCTGAAAACGGTTGTGACTTTGATGAACGCTTTGATAAATATAATGTTTTCAACACCCATCTAGCTTATATTAACCATCTAGACTTCAAAGCGAATAGTGGTTTTGCAAAAATGAAAACTACCTAAAAGTGTCTAAAATCGACTGCAAATCACGAAATGAGCATTTTCAAGTTTTGTTGCTTTTTCATGGTTATTTGCCAAATTTTGGGTGTTTGTGTATTCTGAAAACGGTTGTGACTTTGATGAACGCTTTGATAAATATAATGTTTTCAACACCCATCTAGCTTATATTAACCATCTAGACTTCAAAGCGAATAGTGGTTTTGCAAAAATGAAAACTACCTAAAAGTGTCTAAAATCGACTGCAAATCACGAAATAAGCATTTTCAAGTTTTGTTGCTTTTTCATGGTTATTTGCCAAATTTTGGGTGTTTGTGTATTCTGAAAACGGTTGTGACTTTGATTAACGCTTTGATAAATATAATGTTTTCAACACCCATCTAGCTTATATTAACCATCTAGACTTCAAAGCGAATAGTGGTTTTGCAAAAATGAAAACTACCTAAAAGTGTCTAAAATCGACTGGAAATCACGGAATAAGCATTTTCAAGTTTTGTTGCTTTTTCATGGTTATTTGCCAAATTTTGTGAGTTTGTGTTTTCTGAAAACAGTCGTGACTTTGATGAACGCTTTGATAAATATAATGTTTTCAACACCCATCTAGCTTATATTAACCATCTAGACTTCAAAGCGAATAGTGGTTTTGCAAAAATGAAAACTACCTAAAAGTGTCTAAAATCGACTGGAAATCACGAAATAAGCATTTTCAAGTTTTGTTGCTTTTTTATGGTTACTTGCCAAATTTTTTTAGGTTGTGTTTTCTGAAAACGGTTGTGACTTCGATGAACGCTTTGATAAATATAATGTTTTCAACACCCCTCTAGCTTATATTAACCATCTAGACTTCAAAACGAATAGTGGTTTTGCAAAAACGAAAACTACCTAGAAGTTTCTAAAATCGACTGGAAATCACGAAATAAGCATTTTCAAGTTTTGTTGCTTTTTCATGGTTATTTGTCAAATTTTGTGAGTTTGTGTATTCTGAAAACGGTTGTGACTTCGGTGAACGCTTTGATAAATATAATGTTTTCAACACCCATCTAGCTTATATTAACCATCTAGAATTCAAAGCGAATAGTGGTTTTGCAAAAACGAAAACTACCTAAATGTGTCTAAAATCGACTGGAAATCACGAAATAAGCATTTTCAAGTTTTGTTGCTTTTTCATGGTTATTTGTCAAATTTTGTGAGTTTGTGTATTCTGAAAACGGTTGTGACTTCGGTGAACGCTTTGATAAATATAATGTTTTCAACACCCATCTAGCTTATATTAACCATCTAGACTTCACAGCGAATAGTGGTTTTGCAAAAATGAAAACTACCTAAAAGTGTCTAAAATCGACTGCAAATCACGAAATAAGCATTTTCAAGTTTTGTTGCTTTTTCATGGTTATTTGCCAAATTTTGGGAGTTTGTGGATTCTGAAAACGGTTGTGACTTTGATGAACGCTTTGATAAATATAATGTTTTCAACACCCATCTAGCTTATATTAACCATCGAGACTTCAAAGCGAATAGTGGTTTTGCAAAAATGAAAACTACCTAAAAGTGTCTAAAATCGACTGGAAATCACGAAATAAGCATGTTCAAGTTTTGTGTCTTTATCATGGTTATTTGCCAAATTTTGGGAGTTTGTGGATTCTGAAAACGGTTGTGACTTCGATGAACGCTTTGATAAATATAATGTTTTCAACATCCATGTAGCTTATATAACCATCTAGACTTCAAAGCGAATAGTGGTTTTGCAAAAATGAAAACAATCTAAAGGTGTCTAAAATCGACTGGAAATCACCAAATAAGCATTTTCAAGTTGTGATGCTTTTTCATGGTTATTTGCCAAATTTTGGGAGTTTGTGGATTCTGAAAACGGTTGTGACTTCGATGAACGCTTTGATAAATATAATGTTTTCAACACCCATCTAGCTTATATTAACCATCTAGACTTCAAAGCGAATAGTGGTTTTGCAAAAATGAAAACTATCTAAAAGTGTCTAAAATCGACTGCAAATCACAAAATAAGCATTTTCAAGTTTTGTGTCTTTATCATGGTTATTTGCCAAATTTTGGGAGTTTGTGGATTCTGAAAACGGTTGTGACTTCGATGAACGCTTTGATAAATATAATGTTTTCAACATCCATGTAGCTTATATAACCATCTAGACTTCAAAGCGAATAGTGGTTTTGCAAAAATGAAAACAATCTAAAAGTGTCTAAAATCGACTGCAAATCACCAAATAAGCATTTTCAAGTTGTGATGCTTTTTCATGGTTATTTGCCAAATTTTGGGAGTTTGTGGATTCTGAAAACGGTTGTGACTTTGATGAACGCTTTGATAAATATAATGTTTTCAACACCCATCTAGCTTATATTAACCATCGAGACTTCAAAGCGAATAGTGGTTTTGCAAAAATGAAAACTACCTAAAAGTGTCTAAAATCGACTGCAAATCACGAAATAAGCATTTTCAAGTTTTTTTGCTTTTTCATGGTTATTTGCCAAATTTTGTGAGTTTGTGGATTCTGAAAATGGTTGTGACTTTGATGATCGCTTTGATAAATATTATGTTTTCAACACCCATCTAGCTTATATTAACCATCTAGACTTCAAAGCGAATAGTGGTTTTGCAAAAATGAAAACTACCTAAAAGTGTCTAAAATCGACTGGAAATCACGAAATAAGCATGTTCAAGTTTTGTGTCTTTATCATGGTTATTTGCCAAATTTTGGGAGTTTGTGGATTCTGAAAACGGTTGTGACTTCGATGAACGCTTTGATAAATATAATGTTTTCAACACCCATCTAGCTTATATTAACCATCTAAACTTCAAAGCGAATAATGGTATTGCAGAAATGAAAACTATCTAAAAGCGTCTAAAATCGACTGGAAATCACGAAATAAGCATTTTCAAGTTTTGTGTCTTTGTCATGGTTATTTACCAAATTTTGGGAGTTTGTGGATTCTGAAAACGGTTGTGACTTCGATGAACGCTTTGATAATATAATGTTTTCAACACCCATCTAGCTTATATTAACCATCTAGACTTCAAAGCGAATAGTGGTTTTGCAAAAATGAAAACTACCTAAAAGTGTCTAAAATCGACTGCAAATCACAAAATAAGCATTTTCAAGTTTTGTGTCTTTATCATGGTTATTTGCCAAATTTTGGGAGTTTGTGGATTCTGAAAACGGTTGTGACTTCGATGAACGCTTTGATAAATATAATGTTTTCAACATCCATGTAGCTTATATAACCATCTAGACTTCAAAGCGAATAGTGGTTTTGCAAAAATGAAAACAATCTAAAAGTGTCTAAAATCGACTGGAAATCACCAAATAAGCATTTTCAAGTTGTGATGCTTTTTCATGGTTATTTGCCAAATTTTGGGAGTTTGTGGATTCTGAAAACGCTTGTGACTTTGATGAACGCTTTGATAAATATAATGTTTTCAACACCCATCTAGCTTATATTAACCATCTAGAATTCAAAGCGAATAGTGGTTTTGCAAAAATGAAAACTACCTAAAAGTGTCTAAAATCGACTGGAAATCACGAAATAAGCATTTTCAAGTTTTGTTGCTTTTTTATGGTTACTTGCCAAATTTTTTTAGGTTGTGTTTTCTGAAAACGGTTGTGACTTCGATGAACGCTTTGATAAATATAATGTTTTCAACACCCCTCTAGCTTATATTAACCATCTAGACTTCAAAACGAATAGTGGTTTTGCAAAAACGAAAACTACCTAGAAGTGTCTAAAATCGACTGGAAATCACGAAATAAGCATTTTCAAGTTTTGTTGCTTTTTCATGGTTATTTGTCAAATTTTGTGAGTTTGTGTATTCTGAAAACGGTTGTGACTTCGGTGAACGCTTTGATAAATATAATGTTTTCAACACCCATCTAGCTTATATTAACCATCTAGAATTCAAAGCGAATAGTGGTTTTGCAAAAACGAAAACTACCTAAATGTGTCTAAAATCGACTGGAAATCACGAAATAAGCATTTTCAAGTTTTGTTGCTTTTTCATGGTTATTTGTCAAATTTTGTGAGTTTGTGTATTCTGAAAACGGTTGTGACTTCGGTGAACGCTTTGATAAATATAATGTTTTCAACACCCATCTAGCTTATATTAACCATCTAGACTTCACAGCGAATAGTGGTTTTGCAAAAATGAAAACTACCTAAAAGTGTCTAAAATCGACTGCAAATCACGAAATAAGCATTTTCAAGTTTTGTTGCTTTTTCATAGTTATTTGCCAAATTTTGGGAGTTTGTGGATTCTGAAAACGGTTGTGACTTTGATGAACGCTTTGATAAATATAATGTTTTCAACACCCATCTAGCTTATATTAACCATCTAGACTTCAAAGCGAATAGTGGTTTTGCAAAAATGAAAACTACCTAAAAGTGTCTAAAATCGACTGGAAATCACGAAATAAGCATGTTCAAGTTTTGTGTCTTTATCATGGTTATTTGCCAAATTTTGGGAGTTTGTGGATTCTGAAAACGGTTGTGACTTCGATGAACGCTTTGATAAATATAATGTTTTCAACACCCATCTAGCTTATATTAACCATCTAAACTTCAAAGCGAATAATGGTATTGCAGAAATGAAAACTATCTAAAAGCGTCTAAAATCGACTGGAAATCACGAAATAAGCATTTTCAAGTTTTGTGTCTTTGTCATGGTTATTTACCAAATTTTGGGAGTTTGTGGATTCTGAAAACGGTTGTGACTTCGATGAACGCTTTGATAAATATAATGTTTTCAACACCCATCTAGCTTATATTAACCATCTAGACTTCAAAGCGAATAGTGGTTTTGCAAAAATGAAAACTATCTAAAAGTGTCTAAAATCGACTGCAAATCACAAAATAAGCATTTTCAAGTTTTGTGTCTTTATCATGGTTATTTGCCAAATTTTGGGAGTTTGTGGATTCTGAAAACGGTTGTGACTTCGATGAACGCTTTGATAAATATAATGTTTTCAACATCCATGTAGCTTATATAACCATCTAGACTTCAAAGCGAATAGTGGTTTTGCAAAAATGAAAACAATCTAAAGGTGTCTAAAATCGACTGGAAATCACCAAATAAGCATTTTCAAGTTGTGATGCTTTTTCATGGTTATTTGCCAAATTTTGGGAGTTTGTGGATTCTGAAAACGGTTGTGACTTCGATGAACGCTTTGATAAATATAATGTTTTCAACACCCATCTAGCTTATATTAACCATCTAGACTTCAAAGCGAATAGTGGTTTTGCAAAAATGAAAACTATCTAAAAGTGTCTAAAATCGACTGCAAATCACAAAATAAGCATTTTCAAGTTTTGTGTCTTTATCATGGTTATTTGCCAAATTTTGGGAGTTTGTGGATTCTGAAAACGGTTGTGACTTCGATGAACGCTTTGATAAATATAATGTTTTCAACATCCATGTAGCTTATATAACCATCTAGACTTCAAAGCGAATAGTGGTTTTGCAAAAATGAAAACAATCTAAAAGTGTCTAAAATCGACTGCAAATCACCAAATAAGCATTTTCAAGTTGTGATGCTTTTTCATGGTTATTTGCCAAATTTTGGGAGTTTGTGGATTCTGAAAACGGTTGTGACTTTGATGAACGCTTTGATAAATATAATGTTTTCAACACCCATCTAGCTTATATTAACCATCGAGACTTCAAAGCGAATAGTGGTTTTGCAAAAATGAAAACTACCTAAAAGTGTCTAATATCGACTGCAAATCACGAAATAAGCATTTTCAAGTTTTTTTGCTTTTTCATGGTTATTTGCCAAATTTTGTGAGTTTGTGGATTCTGAAAATGGTTGTGACTTTGATGATCGCTTTGATAAATATAATGTTTTCAACACCCATCTAGCTTATATTAACCATCTAGACTTCAAAGCGAATAGTGGTTTTGCAAAAATGAAAACTACCTAAAAGTGTCTAAAATCGACTGGAAATCACGAAATAAGCATGTTCAAGTTTTGTGTCTTTATCATGGTTATTTGCCAAATTTTGGGAGTTTGTGGATTCTGAAAACGGTTGTGACTTCGATGAACGCTTTGATAAATATAATGTTTTCAACACCCATCTAGCTTATATTAACCATCTAAACTTCAAAGCGAATAATGGTATTGCAGAAATGAAAACTATCTAAAAGCGTCTAAAATCGACTGGAAATCACGAAATAAGCATTTTCAAGTTTTGTGTCTTTGTCATGGTTATTTACCAAATTTTGGGAGTTTGTGGATTCTGAAAACGGTTGTGACTTCGATGAACGCTTTGATAAATATAATGTTTTCAACACCCATCTAGCTTATATTAACCATCTAGACTTCAAAGCGAATAGTGGTTTTGCAAAAATGAAAACTACCTAAAAGTGTCTAAAATCGACTGCAAATCACAAAATAAGCATTTTCAAGTTTTGTGTCTTTATCATGGTTATTTGCCAAATTTTGGGAGTTTGTGGATTCTGAAAACGGTTGTGACTTCGATGAACGCTTTGATAAATATAATGTTTTCAACATCCATGTAGCTTATATAACCATCTAGACTTCAAAGCGAATAGTGGTTTTGCAAAAATGAAAACAATCTAAAAGTGTCTAAAATCGACTGGAAATCACCAAATAAGCATTTTCAAGTTGTGATGCTTTTTCATGGTTATTTGCCAAATTTTGGGAGTTTGTGGATTCTGAAAACGCTTGTGACTTTGATGAACGCTTTGATAAATATAATGTTTTCAACACCCATCTAGCTTATATTAACCATCTAGAATTCAAAGCGAATAGTGGTTTTGCAAAAATGAAAACTACCTAAAAGTGTCTAAAATCGACTGGAAATCACGAAATAAGCATTTTCAAGTTTTGTTGCTTTTTCATGGTCATTTGCCAAATTTTTTTAGTTTGTGTTTTCTGAAAACGGTTGTGACTTCGATGAACGCTTTGATAAATATAATGTTTTCAACACCCATCTAGCTTATATTAACCATCTAGACTTCAAAACGAATAGTGGTTTAGCAAAAATGAAAACTACCTAAAAGTGTCTAAAATCGACTGGAAATCACGAAATAAGCATTTTCAAGTTTTGTTGCTTTTTTATGGTTACTTGCCAAATTTTTTTAGGTTGTGTTTTCTGAAAACGGTTGTAACTTCGATGAACGCTTTGATAAATATAATGTTTTCAACACCCCTCTAGCTTATATTAACCATCTAGACTTCAAAACGAATAGTGGTTTTGCAAAAACGAAAACTACCTAGAAGTGTCTAAAATCGACTGGAAATCACGAAATAAGCATTTTCAAGTTTTGTTGCTTTTTCATGGTTATTTGTCAAATTTTGTGAGTTTGTGTATTCTGAAAACGGTTGTGACTTCGGTGAACGCTTTGATAAATATAATGTTTTCAACACCCATCTAGCTTATATTAACCATCTAGAATTCAAAGCGAATAGTGGTTTTGCAAAAACGAAAACTACCTAAATGTGTCTAAAATCGACTGGAAATCACGAAATAAGCATTTTCAAGTTTTGTTGCTTTTTCATGGTTATTTGTCAAATTTTGTGAGTTTGTGTATTCTGAAAACGGTTGTGACTTCGGTGAACGCTTTGATAAATATAATGTTTTCAACACCCATCTAGCTTATATTAACCATCTAGACTTCAAAACGAATAGTGGTTTTGCAAAAACGAAAACTACCTAGAAGTTTCTAAAATCGACTGGAAATCACGAAATAAGCATTTTCAAGTTTTGTTGCTTTTTCATGGTTATTTGTCAAATTTTGTGAGTTTGTGTATTCTGAAAACGGTTGTGACTTCGGTGAACGCTTTGATAAATATAATGTTTTCAACACCCATCTAGCTTATATTAACCATCTAGAATTCAAAGCGAATAGTGGTTTTGCAAAAACGAAAACTACCTAAATGTGTCTAAAATCGACTGGAAATCACGAAATAAGCATTTTCAAGTTTTGTTGCTTTTTCATGGTTATTTGTCAAATTTTGTGAGTTTGTGTATTCTGAAAACGGTTGTGACTTCGGTGAACGCTTTGATAAATATAATGTTTTCAACACCCATCTAGCTTATATTAACCATCTAGACTTCACAGCGAATAGTGGTTTTGCAAAAATGAAAACTACCTAAAAGTGTCTAAAATCGACTGCAAATCACGAAATAAGCATTTTCAAGTTTTGTTGCTTTTTCATGGTTATTTGCCAAATTTTGGGAGTTTGTGGATTCTGAAAACGGTTGTGACTTTGATGAACGCTTTGATAAATATAATGTTTTCAACACCCATCTAGCTTATATTAACCATCGAGACTTCAAAGCGAATAGTGGTTTTGCAAAAATGAAAACTACCTAAAAGTGTCTAAAATCGACTGGAAATCACGAAATAAGCATGTTCAAGTTTTGTGTCTTTATCATGGTTATTTGCCAAATTTTGGGAGTTTGTGGATTCTGAAAACGGTTGTGACTTCGATGAACGCTTTGATAAATATAATGTTTTCAACACCCATCTAGCTTATATTAACCATCTAAACTTCAAAGCGAATAGTGGTTTTGCAAAAATGAAAACTATCTAAAAGTGTCTAAAATCGACTGCAAATCACGAAATAAGCATTTTCAAGTTTTTTTGCTTTTTCATGGTTATTTGCCAAATTTTGTGAGTTTGTGGATTCTGAAAATGGTTGTGACTTTGATGATCGCTTTGATAAATATAATGTTTTCAACACCCATCTAGCTTATATTAACCATCTAGACTTCAAAGCGAATAGTGGTTTTGCAAAAATGAAAACTACCTAAAAGTGTCTAAAATCGACTGGAAATCACGAAATAAGCATGTTCAAGTTTTGTGTCTTTATCATGGTTATTTGCCAAATTTTGGGAGTTTGTGGATTCTGAAAACGGTTGTGACTTTGATGAACGCTTTGATAAATATAATGTTTTCAACACCCATCTAGCTTATATTAACCATCTAGACTTCAAAGCGAATAGTGGTTTTGCAAAAATGAAAACTACCTAAAAGTGTCTAAAATCGACTGCAAATCACGAAATGAGCATTTTCAAGTTTTGTTGCTTTTTCATGGTTATTTGCCAAATTTTGGGTGTTTGTGTATTCTGAAAACGGTTGTGACTTTGATGAACGCTTTGATAAATATAATGTTTTCAACACCCATCTAGCTTATATTAACCATCTAGACTTCAAAGCGAATAGTGGTTTTGCAAAAATGAAAACTACCTAAAAGTGTCTAAAATCGACTGCAAATCACGAAATAAGCATTTTCAAGTTTTGTTGCTTTTTCATGGTTATTTGCCAAATTTTGGGTGTTTGTGTATTCTGAAAACGGTTGTGACTTTGATGAACGCTTTGATAAATATAATGTTTTCAACACCCATCTAGCTTATATTAACCATCTAGACTTCAAAGCGAATAGTGGTTTTGCAAAAATGAAAACTACCTAAAAGTGTCTAAAATCGACTGGAAATCACGGAATAAGCATTTTCAAGTTTTGTTGCTTTTTCATGGTTATTTGCCAAATTTTGTGAGTTTGTGTTTTCTGAAAACAGTCGTGACTTTGATGAACGCTTTGATAAATATAATGTTTTCAACACCCATCTAGCTTATATTAACCATCTAGACTTCAAAGCGAATAGTGGTTTTGCAAAAATGAAAACTACCTAAAAGTGTCTAAAATCGACTGCAAATCACGAAATAAGCATTTTCAAGTTTTGTTGCTTTTTCATGGTTATTTGCCAAATTTTATGAGTTTGTGTTTTCTGAAAACAGTTGTGACTTTGATGAACGCTTTGATAAATATAATGTTTTCAACACCCATCTAGCTTATATTAACCATCTAGACTTCAAAGCGAATAGTGGTTTGGCAAAAATGAAAACTACCTAAAAGTGTCTAAAATCGACTGGAAATCACGAAATAAGCATTTTCAAGTTTTGTTGCTTTTTTATGGTTACTTGCCAAATTTTTTTAGGTTGTGTTTTCTGAAAACGGTTGTGACTTCGATGAACGCTTTGATAAATATAATGTTTTCAACACCCCTCTAGCTTATATTAACCATCTAGACTTCAAAACGAATAGTGGTTTTGCAAAAACGAAAACTACCTAGAAGTTTCTAAAATCGACTGCAAATCACGAAATAAGCATTTTCAAGTTTTGTTGCTTTTTCATGGTTATTTGTCAAATTTTGTGAGTTTGTGTATTCTGAAAACGGTTGTGACTTCGGTGAACGCTTTGATAAATATAATGTTTTCAACACCCATCTAGCTTATATTAACCATCTAGAATTCAAAGCGAATAGTGGTTTTGCAAAAACGAAAACTACCTAAATGTGTCTAAAATCGACTGGAAATCACGAAATAAGCATTTTCAAGTTTTGTTGCTTTTTCATGGTTATTTGTCAAATTTTGTGAGTTTGTGTATTCTGAAAACGGTTGTGACTTCGGTGAACGCTTTGATAAATATAATGTTTTCAACACCCATCTAGCTTATATTAACCATCTAGACTTCACAGCGAATAGTGGTTTTGCAAAAATGAAAACTACCTAAAAGTGTCTAAAATCGACTGCAAATCACGAAATAAGCATTTTCAAGTTTTGTTGCTTTTTCATGGTTATTTGCCAAATTTTGGGAGTTTGTGGATTCTGAAAACGGTTGTGACTTTGATGAACGCTTTGATAAATATAATGTTTTCAACACCCATCTAGCTTATATTAACCATCGAGACTTCAAAGCGAATAGTGGTTTTGCAAAAATGAAAACTACCTAAAAGTGTCTAAAATCGACTGGAAATCACGAAATAAGCATGTTCAAGTTTTGTGTCTTTATCATGGTTATTTGCCAAATTTTGGGAGTTTGTGGATTCTGAAAACGGTTGTGACTTCGATGAACGCTTTGATAAATATAATGTTTTCAACACCCATCTAGCTTATATTAACCATCTAGACTTCAAAGCGAATAGTGGTTTTGCAAAAATGAAAACTATCTAAAAGTGTCTAAAATCGACTGCAAGTCACAAAATAAGCATTTTCAAGTTTTGTGTCTTTATCATGGTTATTTGCCAAATTTTGGGAGTTTGTGGATTCTGAAAACGGTTGTGACTTCGATGAACGCTTTGATAAATATAATGTTTTCAACATCCATGTAGCTTATATAACCATCTAGACTTCAAAGCGAATAGTGGTTTTGCAAAAATGAAAACAATCTAAAGGTGTCTAAAATCGACTGGAAATCACCAAATAAGCATTTTCAAGTTGTGATGCTTTTTCATGGTTATTTGCCAAATTTTGGGAGTTTGTGGATTCTGAAAACGGTTGTGACTTCGATGAACGCTTTGATAAATATAATGTTTTCAACACCCATCTAGCTTATATTAACCATCTAGACTTCAAAGCGAATAGTGGTTTTGCAAAAATGAAAACTACCTAAAAGTGTCTAAAATCGACTGGAAATCACGAAATAAGCATGTTCAAGTTTTGTGTCTTTATCATGGTTATTTGCCAAATTTTGGGAGTTTGTGGATTCTGAAAACGCTTGTGACTTTGATGAACGCTTTGATAAATATAATGTTTTCAACACCCATCTAGCTTATATTAACCATCTAGAATTCAAAGCGAATAGTGGTTTTGCAAAAATGAAAACTACCTAAAAGTGTCTAAAATCGACTGGAAATCACGAAATAAGCATTTTCAAGTTTTGTTGCTTTTTTATGGTTACTTGCCAAATTTTTTTAGGTTGTGTTTTCTGAAAACGGTTGTGACTTCGATGAACGCTTTGATAAATATAATGTTTTCAACACCCCTCTAGCTTATATTAACCATCTAGACTTCAAAACGAATAGTGGTTTTGCAAAAACGAAAACTACCTAGAAGTGTCTAAAATCGACTGGAAATCACGAAATAAGCATTTTCAAGTTTTGTTGCTTTTTCATGGTTATTTGTCAAATTTTGTGAGTTTGTGTATTCTGAAAACGGTTGTGACTTCGGTGAACGCTTTGATAAATATAATGTTTTCAACACCCATCTAGCTTATATTAACCATCTAGAATTCAAAGCGAATAGTGGTTTTGCAAAAACGAAAACTACCTAAATGTGTCTAAAATCGACTGGAAATCACGAAATAAGCATTTTCAAGTTTTGTTGCTTTTTCATGGTTATTTGTCAAATTTTGTGAGTTTGTGTATTCTGAAAACGGTTGTGACTTCGGTGAACGCTTTGATAAATATAATGTTTTCAACACCCATCTAGCTTATATTAACCATCTAGACTTCACAGCGAATAGTGGTTTTGCAAAAATGAAAACTACCTAAAAGTGTCTAAAATCGACTGCAAATCACGAAATAAGCATTTTCAAGTTTTGTTGCTTTTTCATGGTTATTTGCCAAATTTTGGGAGTTTGTGGATTCTGAAAACGGTTGTGACTTTGATGAACGCTTTGATAAATATAATGTTTTCAACACCCATCTAGCTTATATTAACCATCGAGACTTCAAAGCGAATAGTGGTTTTGCAAAAATGAAAACTACCTAAAAGTGTCTAAAATCGACTGCAAATCACGAAATAAGCATTTTCAAGTTTTGTTGCTTTTTCATGGTTATTTGCCAAATTTTGTGAGTTTGTGGATTCTGAAAATGGTTGTGACTTTGATGATCGCTTTGATAAATATAATGTTTTCAACACCCATCTAGCTTATATTAACCATCTAGACTTCAAAGCGAATAGTGGTTTTGCAAAAATGAAAACTACCTAAAAGTGTCTAAAATCGACTGGAAATCACGAAATAAGCATGTTCAAGTTTTGTGTCTTTATCATGGTTATTTGCCAAATTTTGGGAGTTTGTGGATTCTGAAAACGGTTGTGACTTCGATGAACGCTTTGATAAATATAATGTTTTCAACACCCATCTAGCTTATATTAACCATCTAAACTTCAAAGCGAATAATGGTATTGCAGAAATGAAAACTATCTAAAAGCGTCTAAAATCGACTGGAAATCACGAAATAAGCATTTTCAAGTTTTGTGTCTTTGTCATGGTTATTTACCAAATTTTGGGAGTTTGTGGATTCTGAAAACGGTTGTGACTTCGATGAACGCTTTGATAAATATAATGTTTTCAACACCCATCTAGCTTATATTAACCATCTAGACTTCAAAGCGAATAGTGGTTTTGCAAAAATGAAAACTATCTAAAAGTGTCTAAAATCGACTGCAAATCACAAAATAAGCATTTTCAAGTTTTGTGTCTTTATCATGGTTATTTGCCAAATTTTGGGAGTTTGTGGATTCTGAAAACGGTTGTGACTTCGATGAACGCTTTGATAAATATAATGTTTTCAACATCCATGTAGCTTATATAACCATCTAGACTTCAAAGCGAATAGTGGTTTTGCAAAAATGAAAACAATCTAAAGGTGTCTAAAATCGACTGGAAATCACCAAATAAGCATTTTCAAGTTGTGATGCTTTTTCATGGTTATTTGCCAAATTTTGGGAGTTTGTGGATTCTGAAAACGGTTGTGACTTCGATGAACGCTTTGATAAATATAATGTTTTCAACACCCATCTAGCTTATATTAACCATCTAGACTTCAAAGCGAATAGTGGTTTTGCAAAAATGAAAACTATCTAAAAGTGTCTAAAATCGACTGCAAATCACAAAATAAGCATTTTCAAGTTTTGTGTCTTTATCATGGTTATTTGCCAAATTTTGGGAGTTTGTGGATTCTGAAAACGGTTGTGACTTCGATGAACGCTTTGATAAATATAATGTTTTCAACATCCATGTAGCTTATATAACCATCTAGACTTCAAAGCGAATAGTGGTTTTGCAAAAATGAAAACAATCTAAAAGTGTCTAAAATCGACTGCAAATCACCAAATAAGCATTTTCAAGTTGTGATGCTTTTTCATGGTTATTTGCCAAATTTTGGGAGTTTGTGGATTCTGAAAACGGTTGTGACTTTGATGAACGCTTTGATAAATATAATGTTTTCAACACCCATCTAGCTTATATTAACCATCGAGACTTCAAAGCGAATAGTGGTTTTGCAAAAATGAAAACTACCTAAAAGTGTCTAATATCGACTGCAAATCACGAAATAAGCATTTTCAAGTTTTTTTGCTTTTTCATGGTTATTTGCCAAATTTTGTGAGTTTGTGGATTCTGAAAATGGTTGTGACTTTGATGATCGCTTTGATAAATATAATGTTTTCAACACCCATCTAGCTTATATTAACCATCTAGACTTCAAAGCGAATAGTGGTTTTGCAAAAATGAAAACTACCTAAAAGTGTCTAAAATCGACTGGAAATCACGAAATAAGCATGTTCAAGTTTTGTGTCTTTATCATGGTTATTTGCCAAATTTTGGGAGTTTGTGGATTCTGAAAACGGTTGTGACTTCGATGAACGCTTTGATAAATATAATGTTTTCAACACCCATCTAGCTTATATTAACCATCTAAACTTCAAAGCGAATAATGGTATTGCAGAAATGAAAACTATCTAAAAGCGTCTAAAATCGACTGGAAATCACGAAATAAGCATTTTCAAGTTTTGTGTCTTTGTCATGGTTATTTACCAAATTTTGGGAGTTTGTGGATTCTGAAAACGGTTGTGACTTCGATGAACGCTTTGATAAATATAATGTTTTCAACACCCATCTAGCTTATATTAACCATCTAGACTTCAAAGCGAATAGTGGTTTTGCAAAAATGAAAACTACCTAAAAGTGTCTAAAATCGACTGCAAATCACAAAATAAGCATTTTCAAGTTTTGTGTCTTTATCATGGTTATTTGCCAAATTTTGGGAGTTTGTGGATTCTGAAAACGGTTGTGACTTCGATGAACGCTTTGATAAATATAATGTTTTCAACATCCATGTAGCTTATATAACCATCTAGACTTCAAAGCGAATAGTGGTTTTGCAAAAATGAAAACAATCTAAAAGTGTCTAAAATCGACTGGAAATCACCAAATAAGCATTTTCAAGTTGTGATGCTTTTTCATGGTTATTTGCCAAATTTTGGGAGTTTGTGGATTCTGAAAACGCTTGTGACTTTGATGAACGCTTTGATAAATATAATGTTTTCAACACCCATCTAGCTTATATTAACCATCTAGAATTCAAAGCGAATAGTGGTTTTGCAAAAATGAAAACTACCTAAAAGTGTCTAAAATCGACTGGAAATCACGAAATAAGCATTTTCAAGTTTTGTTGCTTTTTCATGGTCATTTGCCAAATTTTTTTAGGTTGTGTTTTCTGAAAACGGTTGTAACTTCGATGAACGCTTTGATAAATATAATGTTTTCAACACCCCTCTAGCTTATATTAACCATCTAGACTTCAAAACGAATAGTGGTTTTGCAAAAACGAAAACTACCTAGAAGTGTCTAAAATCGACTGGAAATCACGAAATAAGCATTTTCAAGTTTTGTTGCTTTTTCATGGTTATTTGTCAAATTTTGTGAGTTTGTGTATTCTGAAAACGGTTGTGACTTCGGTGAACGCTTTGATAAATATAATGTTTTCAACACCCATCTAGCTTATATTAACCATCTAGAATTCAAAGCGAATAGTGGTTTTGCAAAAACGAAAACTACCTAAATGTGTCTAAAATCGACTGGAAATCACGAAATAAGCATTTTCAAGTTTTGTTGCTTTTTCATGGTTATTTGTCAAATTTTGTGAGTTTGTGTATTCTGAAAACGGTTGTGACTTCGGTGAACGCTTTGATAAATATAATGTTTTCAACACCCATCTAGCTTATATTAACCATCTAGACTTCACAGCGAATAGTGGTTTTGCAAAAATGAAAACTACCTAAAAGTGTCTAAAATCGACTGCAAATCACGAAATAAGCATGTTCAAGTTTTGTTGCTTTTTCATGGTTATTTGCCAAATTTTGGGAGTTTGTGGATTCTGAAAACGGTTGTGACTTTGATGAACGCTTTGATAAATATAATGTTTTCAACACCCATCTAGCTTATATTAACCAACGAGACTTCAAAGCGAATAGTGGTTTTGCAAAAATGAAAACTACCTAAAAGTGTCTAAAATCGACTGGAAATCACGAAATAAGCATGTTCAAGTTTTGTGTCTTTATCATGGTTATTTGCCAAATTTTGGGAGTTTGTGGATTCTGAAAACGGTTGTGACTTCGATGAACGCTTTGATAAATATAATGTTTTCAACACCCATCTAGCTTATATTAACCATCTAAACTTCAAAGCGAATAATGGTATTGCAGAAATGAAAACTATCTAAAAGCGTCTAAAATCGACTGGAAATCACGAAATAAGCATTTTCAAGTTTTGTGTCTTTGTCATGGTTATTTACCAAATTTTGGGAGTTTGTGGATTCTGAAAACGGTTGTGACTTCGATGAACGCTTTGATAATATAATGTTTTCAACACCCATCTAGCTTATATTAACCATCTAGACTTCAAAGCGAATAGTGGTTTTGCAAAAATGAAAACTACCTAAAAGTGTCTAAAATCGACTGCAAATCACAAAATAAGCATTTTCAAGTTTTGTGTCTTTATCATGGTTATTTGCCAAATTTTGGGAGTTTGTGGATTCTGAAAACGGTTGTGACTTCGATGAACGCTTTGATAAATATAATGTTTTCAACACCCATCTAGCTTATATTAACCATCTAGACTTCAAAGCGAATAATGGTATTGCAGAAATGAAAACTATCTAAAAGCGTCTAAAATCGACTGGAAATCACGAAATAAGCATTTTCAAGTTTTGTGTCTTTGTCATGGTTATTTACCAAATTTTGGGAGTTTGTGGATTCTGAAAACGGTTGTGACTTCGATGAACGCTTTGATAATATAATGTTTTCAACACCCATCTAGCTTATATTAACCATCTAGACTTCAAAGCGAATAGTGGTTTTGCAAAAATGAAAACTACCTAAAAGTGTCTAAAATCGACTGCAAATCACAAAATAAGCATTTTCAAGTTTTGTGTCTTTATCATGGTTATTTGCCAAATTTTGGGAGTTTGTGGATTCTGAAAACGGTTGTGACTTCGATGAACGCTTTGATAAATATAATGTTTTCAACACCCATCTAGCTTATATTAACCATCTAGACTTCAAAGCGAATAATGGTATTGCAGAAATGAAAACTATCTAAAAGCGTCTAAAATCGACTGGAAATCACGAAATAAGCATTTTCAAGTTTTGTGTCTTTGTCATGGTTATTTACCAAATTTTGGGAGTTTGTGGATTCTGAAAACGGTTGTGACTTCGATGAACGCTTTGATAAATATAATGTTTTCAACACCCATCTAGCTTATATTAACCATCTAGACTTCAAAGCGAATAGTGGTTTTGCAAAAATGAAAACTATCTAAAAGTGTCTAAAATCGACTGCAAATCACAAAATAAGCATTTTCAAGTTTTGTGTCTTTATCATGGTTATTTGCCAAATTTTGGGAGTTTGTGGATTCTGAAAACGGTTGTGACTTCGATGAACGCTTTGATAAATATAATGTTTTCAACATCCATGTAGCTTATATAACCATCTAGACTTCAAAGCGAATAGTGGTTTTGCAAAAATGAAAACAATCTAAAGGTGTCTAAAATCGACTGGAAATCACCAAATAAGCATTTTCAAGTTGTGATGCTTTTTCATGGTTATTTGCCAAATTTTGGGAGTTTGTGGATTCTGAAAACGGTTGTGACTTCGATGAACGCTTTGATAAATATAATGTTTTCAACACCCATCTAGCTTATATTAACCATCTAGACTTCAAAGCGAATAGTGGTTTTGCAAAAATGAAAACTATCTAAAAGTGTCTAAAATCGACTGCAAATCACAAAATAAGCATTTTCAAGTTTTGTGTCTTTATCATGGTTATTTGCCAAATTTTGGGAGTTTGTGGATTCTGAAAACGGTTGTGACTTCGATGAACGCTTTGATAAATATAATGTTTTCAACATCCATGTAGCTTATATAACCATCTAGACTTCAAAGCGAATAGTGGTTTTGCAAAAATGAAAACAATCTAAAAGTGTCTAAAATCGACTGCAAATCACCAAATAAGCATTTTCAAGTTGTGATGCTTTTTCATGGTTATTTGCCAAATTTTGGGAGTTTGTGGATTCTGAAAACGGTTGTGACTTTGATGAACGCTTTGATAAATATAATGTTTTCAACACCCATCTAGCTTATATTAACCATCGAGACTTCAAAGCGAATAGTGGTTTTGCAAAAATGAAAACTACCTAAAAGTGTCTAAAATCGACTGGAAATCACGAAATAAGCATGTTCAAGTTTTGTGTCTTTATCATGGTTATTTGCCAAATTTTGGGAGTTTGTGGATTCTGAAAACGGTTGTGACTTCGATGAACGCTTTGATAAATATAATGTTTTCAACATCCATGTAGCTTATATAACCATCTAGACTTCAAAGCGAATAGTGGTTTTGCAAAAATGAAAACAATCTAAAAGTGTCTAAAATCGACTGGAAATCACCAAATAAGCATTTTCAAGTTGTGATGCTTTTTCATGGTTATTTGCCAAATTTTGGGAGTTTGTGGATTCTGAAAACGCTTGTGACTTTGATGAACGCTTTGATAAATATAATGTTTTCAACACCCATCTAGCTTATATTAACCATCTAGAATTCAAAGCGAATAGTGGTTTTGCAAAAATGAAAACTACCTAAAAGTGTCTAAAATCGACTGGAAATCACGAAATAAGCATTTTCAAGTTTTGTTGCTTTTTCATGGTCATTTGCCAAATTTTTTTAGGTTGTGTTTTCTGAAAACGGTTGTAACTTCGATGAACGCTTTGATAAATATAATGTTTTCAACACCCCTCTAGCTTATATTAACCATCTAGACTTCAAAACGAATAGTGGTTTTGCAAAAACGAAAACTACCTAGAAGTGTCTAAAATCGACTGGAAATCACGAAATAAGCATTTTCAAGTTTTGTTGCTTTTTCATGGTTATTTGTCAAATTTTGTGAGTTTGTGTATTCTGAAAACGGTTGTGACTTCGGTGAACGCTTTGATAAATATAATGTTTTCAACACCCATCTAGCTTATATTAACCATCTAGAATTCAAAGCGAATAGTGGTTTTGCAAAAACGAAAACTACCTAAATGTGTCTAAAATCGACTGGAAATCACGAAATAAGCATTTTCAAGTTTTGTTGCTTTTTCATGGTTATTTGTCAAATTTTGTGAGTTTGTGTATTCTGAAAACGGTTGTGACTTCGGTGAACGCTTTGATAAATATAATGTTTTCAACACCCATCTAGCTTATATTAACCATCTAGACTTCACAGCGAATAGTGGTTTTGCAAAAATGAAAACTACCTAAAAGTGTCTAAAATCGACTGCAAATCACGAAATAAGCATGTTCAAGTTTTGTTGCTTTTTCATGGTTATTTGCCAAATTTTGGGAGTTTGTGGATTCTGAAAACGGTTGTGACTTTGATGAACGCTTTGATAAATATAATGTTTTCAACACCCATCTAGCTTATATTAACCAACGAGACTTCAAAGCGAATAGTGGTTTTGCAAAAATGAAAACTACCTAAAAGTGTCTAAAATCGACTGGAAATCACGAAATAAGCATGTTCAAGTTTTGTGTCTTTATCATGGTTATTTGCCAAATTTTGGGAGTTTGTGGATTCTGAAAACGGTTGTGACTTCGATGAACGCTTTGATAAATATAATGTTTTCAACACCCATCTAGCTTATATTAACCATCTAAACTTCAAAGCGAATAATGGTATTGCAGAAATGAAAACTATCTAAAAGCGTCTAAAATCGACTGGAAATCACGAAATAAGCATTTTCAAGTTTTGTGTCTTTGTCATGGTTATTTACCAAATTTTGGGAGTTTGTGGATTCTGAAAACGGTTGTGACTTCGATGAACGCTTTGATAATATAATGTTTTCAACACCCATCTAGCTTATATTAACCATCTAGACTTCAAAGCGAATAGTGGTTTTGCAAAAATGAAAACTACCTAAAAGTGTCTAAAATCGACTGCAAATCACAAAATAAGCATTTTCAAGTTTTGTGTCTTTATCATGGTTATTTGCCAAATTTTGGGAGTTTGTGGATTCTGAAAACGGTTGTGACTTCGATGAACGCTTTGATAAATATAATGTTTTCAACACCCATCTAGCTTATATTAACCATCTAGACTTCAAAGCGAATAATGGTATTGCAGAAATGAAAACTATCTAAAAGCGTCTAAAATCGACTGGAAATCACGAAATAAGCATTTTCAAGTTTTGTGTCTTTGTCATGGTTATTTACCAAATTTTGGGAGTTTGTGGATTCTGAAAACGGTTGTGACTTCGATGAACGCTTTGATAATATAATGTTTTCAACACCCATCTAGCTTATATTAACCATCTAGACTTCAAAGCGAATAGTGGTTTTGCAAAAATGAAAACTACCTAAAAGTGTCTAAAATCGACTGCAAATCACAAAATAAGCATTTTCAAGTTTTGTGTCTTTATCATGGTTATTTGCCAAATTTTGGGAGTTTGTGGATTCTGAAAACGGTTGTGACTTCGATGAACGCTTTGATAAATATAATGTTTTCAACACCCATCTAGCTTATATTAACCATCTAGACTTCAAAGCGAATAATGGTATTGCAGAAATGAAAACTATCTAAAAGCGTCTAAAATCGACTGGAAATCACGAAATAAGCATTTTCAAGTTTTGTGTCTTTGTCATGGTTATTTACCAAATTTTGGGAGTTTGTGGATTCTG
Source organism: Octopus bimaculoides (assembly GCF_046866305.1). Classification (NCBI taxonomy): domain Eukaryota; kingdom Metazoa; phylum Mollusca; class Cephalopoda; order Octopoda; family Octopodidae; genus Octopus; species Octopus bimaculoides. The sequence goes on from NC_142935.1 coordinate 79,143,827, forward strand.
AAAACGGTTGTGACTTCGATGAACGCTTTGATAAATATAATGTTTTCAACACCCATCTAGCTTATATTAACCATCTAGACTTCAAAGCGAATAGTGGTTTTGCAAAAATGAAAACTATCTAAAAGTGTCTAAAATCGACTGCAAATCACAAAATAAGCATTTTCAAGTTTTGTGTCTTTATCATGGTTATTTGCCAAATTTTGGGAGTTTGTGGATTCTGAAAACGGTTGTGACTTCGATGAACGCTTTGATAAATATAATGTTTTCAACATCCATGTAGCTTATATAACCATCTAGACTTCAAAGCGAATAGTGGTTTTGCAAAAATGAAAACAATCTAAAGGTGTCTAAAATCGACTGGAAATCACCAAATAAGCATTTTCAAGTTGTGATGCTTTTTCATGGTTATTTGCCAAATTTTGGGAGTTTGTGGATTCTGAAAACGGTTGTGACTTCGATGAACGCTTTGATAAATATAATGTTTTCAACACCCATCTAGCTTATATTAACCATCTAGACTTCAAAGCGAATAGTGGTTTTGCAAAAATGAAAACTATCTAAAAGTGTCTAAAATCGACTGCAAATCACAAAATAAGCATTTTCAAGTTTTGTGTCTTTATCATGGTTATTTGCCAAATTTTGGGAGTTTGTGGATTCTGAAAACGGTTGTGACTTCGATGAACGCTTTGATAAATATAATGTTTTCAACATCCATGTAGCTTATATAACCATCTAGACTTCAAAGCGAATAGTGGTTTTGCAAAAATGAAAACAATCTAAAAGTGTCTAAAATCGACTGCAAATCACCAAATAAGCATTTTCAAGTTGTGATGCTTTTTCATGGTTATTTGCCAAATTTTGGGAGTTTGTGGATTCTGAAAACGGTTGTGACTTTGATGAACGCTTTGATAAATATAATGTTTTCAACACCCATCTAGCTTATATTAACCATCGAGACTTCAAAGCGAATAGTGGTTTTGCAAAAATGAAAACTACCTAAAAGTGTCTAATATCGACTGCAAATCACGAAATAAGCATTTTCAAGTTTTTTTGCTTTTTCATGGTTATTTGCCAAATTTTGTGAGTTTGTGGATTCTGAAAATGGTTGTGACTTTGATGATCGCTTTGATAAATATAATGTTTTCAACACCCATCTAGCTTATATTAACCATCTAGACTTCAAAGCGAATAGTGGTTTTGCAAAAATGAAAACTACCTAAAAGTGTCTAAAATCGACTGGAAATCACGAAATAAGCATGTTCAAGTTTTGTGTCTTTATCATGGTTATTTGCCAAATTTTGGGAGTTTGTGGATTCTGAAAACGGTTGTGACTTCGATGAACGCTTTGATAAATATAATGTTTTCAACACCCATCTAGCTTATATTAACCATCTAAACTTCAAAGCGAATAATGGTATTGCAGAAATGAAAACTATCTAAAAGCGTCTAAAATCGACTGGAAATCACGAAATAAGCATTTTCAAGTTTTGTGTCTTTGTCATGGTTATTTACCAAATTTTGGGAGTTTGTGGATTCTGAAAACGGTTGTGACTTCGATGAACGCTTTGATAAATATAATGTTTTCAACACCCATCTAGCTTATATTAACCATCTAGACTTCAAAGCGAATAGTGGTTTTGCAAAAATGAAAACTACCTAAAAGTGTCTAAAATCGACTGCAAATCACAAAATAAGCATTTTCAAGTTTTGTGTCTTTATCATGGTTATTTGCCAAATTTTGGGAGTTTGTGGATTCTGAAAACGGTTGTGACTTCGATGAACGCTTTGATAAATATAATGTTTTCAACATCCATGTAGCTTATATAACCATCTAGACTTCAAAGCGAATAGTGGTTTTGCAAAAATGAAAACAATCTAAAAGTGTCTAAAATCGACTGGAAATCACCAAATAAGCATTTTCAAGTTGTGATGCTTTTTCATGGTTATTTGCCAAATTTTGGGAGTTTGTGGATTCTGAAAACGCTTGTGACTTTGATGAACGCTTTGATAAATATAATGTTTTCAACACCCATCTAGCTTATATTAACCATCTAGAATTCAAAGCGAATAGTGGTTTTGCAAAAATGAAAACTACCTAAAAGTGTCTAAAATCGACTGGAAATCACGAAATAAGCATTTTCAAGTTTTGTTGCTTTTTCATGGTCATTTGCCAAATTTTTTTAGTTTGTGTTTTCTGAAAACGGTTGTGACTTCGATGAACGCTTTGATAAATATAATGTTTTCAACACCCATCTAGCTTATATTAACCATCTAGACTTCAAAACGAATAGTGGTTTAGCAAAAATGAAAACTACCTAAAAGTGTCTAAAATCGACTGGAAATCACGAAATAAGCATTTTCAAGTTTTGTTGCTTTTTTATGGTTACTTGCCAAATTTTTTTAGGTTGTGTTTTCTGAAAACGGTTGTAACTTCGATGAACGCTTTGATAAATATAATGTTTTCAACACCCCTCTAGCTTATATTAACCATCTAGACTTCAAAACGAATAGTGGTTTTGCAAAAACGAAAACTACCTAGAAGTGTCTAAAATCGACTGGAAATCACGAAATAAGCATTTTCAAGTTTTGTTGCTTTTTCATGGTTATTTGTCAAATTTTGTGAGTTTGTGTATTCTGAAAACGGTTGTGACTTCGGTGAACGCTTTGATAAATATAATGTTTTCAACACCCATCTAGCTTATATTAACCATCTAGAATTCAAAGCGAATAGTGGTTTTGCAAAAACGAAAACTACCTAAATGTGTCTAAAATCGACTGGAAATCACGAAATAAGCATTTTCAAGTTTTGTTGCTTTTTCATGGTTATTTGTCAAATTTTGTGAGTTTGTGTATTCTGAAAACGGTTGTGACTTCGGTGAACGCTTTGATAAATATAATGTTTTCAACACCCATCTAGCTTATATTAACCATCTAAACTTCAAAGCGAATAGTGGTTTTGCAAAAATGAAAACTACCTAAAAGTGTCTAAAATCGACTGCAAATCACGAAATAAGCATGTTCAAGTTTTGTTGCTTTTTCATGGTTATTTGCCAAATTTTGGGAGTTTGTGGATTCTGAAAACGGTTGTGACTTTGATGAACGCTTTGATAAATATAATGTTTTCAACACCCATCTAGCTTATATTAACCAACGAGACTTCAAAGCGAATAGTGGTTTTGCAAAAATGAAAACTACCTAAAAGTGTCTAAAATCGACTGGAAATCACGAAATAAGCATGTTCAAGTTTTGTGTCTTTATCATGGTTATTTGCCAAATTTTGGGAGTTTGTGGATTCTGAAAACGGTTGTGACTTCGATGAACGCTTTGATAAATATAATGTTTTCAACACCCATCTAGCTTATATTAACCATCTAAACTTCAAAGCGAATAATGGTATTGCAGAAATGAAAACTATCTAAAAGCGTCTAAAATCGACTGGAAATCACGAAATAAGCATTTTCAAGTTTTGTGTCTTTGTCATGGTTATTTACCAAATTTTGGGAGTTTGTGGATTCTGAAAACGGTTGTGACTTCGATGAACGCTTTGATAATATAATGTTTTCAACACCCATCTAGCTTATATTAACCATCTAGACTTCAAAGCGAATAGTGGTTTTGCAAAAATGAAAACTACCTAAAAGTGTCTAAAATCGACTGCAAATCACAAAATAAGCATTTTCAAGTTTTGTGTCTTTATCATGGTTATTTGCCAAATTTTGGGAGTTTGTGGATTCTGAAAACGGTTGTGACTTCGATGAACGCTTTGATAAATATAATGTTTTCAACATCCATGTAGCTTATATAACCATCTAGACTTCAAAGCGAATAGTGGTTTTGCAAAAATGAAAACAATCTAAAAGTGTCTAAAATCGACTGGAAATCACCAAATAAGCATTTTCAAGTTTTGATGCTTTTTCATGGTTATTTGCCAAATTTTGGGAGTTTGTGGATTCTGAAAACGCTTGTGACTTTGATGAACGCTTTGATAAATATAATGTTTTCAACACCCATCTAGCTTATATTAACCATCTAGAATTCAAAGCGAATAGTGGTTTTGCAAAAATGAAAACTACCTAAAAGTGTCTAAAATCGACTGGAAATCACGAAATAAGCATTTTCAAGTTTTGTTGCTTTTTTATGGTTACTTGCCAAATTTTTTTAGGTTGTGTTTTCTGAAAACGGTTGTGACTTCGATGAACGCTTTGATAAATATAATGTTTTCAACACCCCTCTAGCTTATATTAACCATCTAGACTTCAAAACGAATAGTGGTTTTGCAAAAACGAAAACTACCTAGAAGTGTCTAAAATCGACTGGAAATCACGAAATAAGCATTTTCAAGTTTTGTTGCTTTTTCATGGTTATTTGTCAAATTTTGTGAGTTTGTGTATTCTGAAAACGGTTGTGACTTCGGTGAACGCTTTGATAAATATAATGTTTTCAACACCCATCTAGCTTATATTAACCATCTAGACTTCACAGCGAATAGTGGTTTTGCAAAAATGAAAACTACCTAAAAGTGTCTAAAATCGACTGCAAATCACGAAATAAGCATTTTCAAGTTTTGTTGCTTTTTCATGGTTATTTGCCAAATTTTGGGAGTTTGTGGATTCTGAAAACGGTTGTGACTTTGATGAACGCTTTGATAAATATAATGTTTTCAACACCCATCTAGCTTATATTAACCATCGAGACTTCAAAGCGAATAGTGGTTTTGCAAAAATGAAAACTACCTAAAAGTGTCTAAAATCGACTGCAAATCACGAAATAAGCATTTTCAAGTTTTGTTGCTTTTTCATGGTTATTTGCCAAATTTTGTGAGTTTGTGGATTCTGAAAATGGTTGTGACTTTGATGATCGCTTTGATAAATATAATGTTTTCAACACCCATCTAGCTTATATTAACCATCTAGACTTCAAAGCGAATAGTGGTTTTGCAAAAATGAAAACTACCTAAAAGTGTCTAAAATCGACTGGAAATCACGAAATAAGCATGTTCAAGTTTTGTGTCTTTATCATGGTTATTTGCCAAATTTTGGGAGTTTGTGGATTCTGAAAACGGTTGTGACTTCGATGAACGCTTTGATAAATATAATGTTTTCAACACCCATCTAGCTTATATTAACCATCTAAACTTCAAAGCGAATAATGGTATTGCAGAAATGAAAACTATCTAAAAGCGTCTAAAATCGACTGGAAATCACGAAATAAGCATTTTCAAGTTTTGTGTCTTTGTCATGGTTATTTACCAAATTTTGGGAGTTTGTGGATTCTGAAAACGGTTGTGACTTCGATGAACGCTTTGATAAATATAATGTTTTCAACACCCATCTAGCTTATATTAACCATCTAGACTTCAAAGCGAATAGTGGTTTTGCAAAAATGAAAACTATCTAAAAGTGTCTAAAATCGACTGCAAATCACAAAATAAGCATTTTCAAGTTTTGTGTCTTTATCATGGTTATTTGCCAAATTTTGGGAGTTTGTGGATTCTGAAAACGGTTGTGACTTCGATGAACGCTTTGATAAATATAATGTTTTCAACATCCATGTAGCTTATATAACCATCTAGACTTCAAAGCGAATAGTGGTTTTGCAAAAATGAAAACAATCTAAAGGTGTCTAAAATCGACTGGAAATCACCAAATAAGCATTTTCAAGTTGTGATGCTTTTTCATGGTTATTTGCCAAATTTTGGGAGTTTGTGGATTCTGAAAACGGTTGTGACTTCGATGAACGCTTTGATAAATATAATGTTTTCAACACCCATCTAGCTTATATTAACCATCTAGACTTCAAAGCGAATAGTGGTTTTGCAAAAATGAAAACTATCTAAAAGTGTCTAAAATCGACTGCAAATCACAAAATAAGCATTTTCAAGTTTTGTGTCTTTATCATGGTTATTTGCCAAATTTTGGGAGTTTGTGGATTCTGAAAACGGTTGTGACTTCGATGAACGCTTTGATAAATATAATGTTTTCAACATCCATGTAGCTTATATAACCATCTAGACTTCAAAGCGAATAGTGGTTTTGCAAAAATGAAAACAATCTAAAAGTGTCTAAAATCGACTGCAAATCACCAAATAAGCATTTTCAAGTTGTGATGCTTTTTCATGGTTATTTGCCAAATTTTGGGAGTTTGTGGATTCTGAAAACGGTTGTGACTTTGATGAACGCTTTGATAAATATAATGTTTTCAACACCCATCTAGCTTATATTAACCATCGAGACTTCAAAGCGAATAGTGGTTTTGCAAAAATGAAAACTACCTAAAAGTGTCTAATATCGACTGCAAATCACGAAATAAGCATTTTCAAGTTTTTTTGCTTTTTCATGGTTATTTGCCAAATTTTGTGAGTTTGTGGATTCTGAAAATGGTTGTGACTTTGATGATCGCTTTGATAAATATAATGTTTTCAACACCCATCTAGCTTATATTAACCATCTAGACTTCAAAGCGAATAGTGGTTTTGCAAAAATGAAAACTACCTAAAAGTGTCTAAAATCGACTGGAAATTACGAAATAAGCATGTTCAAGTTTTGTGTCTTTATCATGGTTATTTGCCAAATTTTGGGAGTTTGTGGATTCTGAAAACGGTTGTGACTTCGATGAACGCTTTGATAAATATAATGTTTTCAACACCCATCTAGCTTATATTAACCATCTAAACTTCAAAGCGAATAATGGTATTGCAGAAATGAAAACTATCTAAAAGCGTCTAAAATCGACTGGAAATCACGAAATAAGCATTTTCAAGTTTTGTGTCTTTGTCATGGTTATTTACCAAATTTTGGGAGTTTGTGGATTCTGAAAACGGTTGTGACTTCGATGAACGCTTTGATAAATATAATGTTTTCAACACCCATCTAGCTTATATTAACCATCTAGACTTCAAAGCGAATAGTGGTTTTGCAAAAATGAAAACTACCTAAAAGTGTCTAAAATCGACTGCAAATCACAAAATAAGCATTTTCAAGTTTTGTGTCTTTATCATGGTTATTTGCCAAATTTTGGGAGTTTGTGGATTCTGAAAACGGTTGTGACTTCGATGAACGCTTTGATAAATATAATGTTTTCAACATCCATGTAGCTTATATAACCATCTAGACTTCAAAGCGAATAGTGGTTTTGCAAAAATGAAAACAATCTAAAAGTGTCTAAAATCGACTGGAAATCACCAAATAAGCATTTTCAAGTTGTGATGCTTTTTCATGGTTATTTGCCAAATTTTGGGAGTCTGTGGATTCTGAAAACGCTTGTGACTTTGATGAACGCTTTGATAAATATAATGTTTTCAACACCCATCTAGCTTATATTAACCATCTAGAATTCAAAGCGAATAGTGGTTTTGCAAAAATGAAAACTACCTAAAAGTGTCTAAAATCGACTGGAAATCACGAAATAAGCATTTTCAAGTTTTGTTGCTTTTTCATGGTCATTTGCCAAATTTTTTTAGTTTGTGTTTTCTGAAAACGGTTGTGACTTCGATGAACGCTTTGATAAATATAATGTTTTCAACACCCATCTAGCTTATATTAACCATCTAGACTTCAAAACGAATAGTGGTTTAGCAAAAATGAAAACTACCTAAAAGTGTCTAAAATCGACTGGAAATCACGAAATAAGCATTTTCAAGTTTTGTTGCTTTTTTATGGTTACTTGCCAAATTTTTTTAGGTTGTGTTTTCTGAAAACGGTTGTAACTTCGATGAACGCTTTGATAAATATAATGTTTTCAACACCCCTCTAGCTTATATTAACCATCTAGACTTCAAAACGAATAGTGGTTTTGCAAAAACGAAAACTACCTAGAAGTGTCTAAAATCGACTGGAAATCACGAAATAAGCATTTTCAAGTTTTGTTGCTTTTTCATGGTTATTTGTCAAATTTTGTGAGTTTGTGTATTCTGAAAACGGTTGTGACTTCGGTGAACGCTTTGATAAATATAATGTTTTCAACACCCATCTAGCTTATATTAACCATCTAGAATTCAAAGCGAATAGTGGTTTTGCAAAAACGAAAACTACCTAAATGTGTCTAAAATCGACTGGAAATCACGAAATAAGCATTTTCAAGTTTTGTTGCTTTTTCATGGTTATTTGTCAAATTTTGTGAGTTTGTGTATTCTGAAAACGGTTGTGACTTCGGTGAACGCTTTGATAAATATAATGTTTTCAACACCCATCTAGCTTATATTAACCATCTAGACTTCACAGCGAATAGTGGTTTTGCAAAAATGAAAACTACCTAAAAGTGTCTAAAATCGACTGCAAATCACGAAATAAGCATGTTCAAGTTTTGTTGCTTTTTCATGGTTATTTGCCAAATTTTGGGAGTTTGTGGATTCTGAAAACGGTTGTGACTTTGATGAACGCTTTGATAAATATAATGTTTTCAACACCCATCTAGCTTATATTAACCAACGAGACTTCAAAGCGAATAGTGGTTTTGCAAAAATGAAAACTACCTAAAAGTGTCTAAAATCGACTGCAAATCACGAAATAAGCATGTTCAAGTTTTGTGTCTTTATCATGGTTATTTGCCAAATTTTGGGAGTTTGTGGATTCTGAAAACGGTTGTGACTTCGATGAACGCTTTGATAAATATAATGTTTTCAACACCCATCTAGCTTATATTAACCATCTAAACTTCAAAGCGAATAATGGTATTGCAGAAATGAAAACTATCTAAAAGCGTCTAAAATCGACTGGAAATCACGAAATAAGCATTTTCAAGTTTTGTGTCTTTGTCATGGTTATTTACCAAATTTTGGGAGTTTGTGGATTCTGAAAACGGTTGTGACTTCGATGAACGCTTTGATAAATATAATGTTTTCAACATCCATGTAGCTTATATAACCATCTAGACTTCAAAGCGAATAGTGGTTTTGCAAAAATGAAAACAATCTAAAAGTGTCTAAAATCGACTGGAAATCACCAAATAAGCATTTTCAAGTTGTGATGCTTTTACATGGTTATTTGCCAAATTTTGGGAGTTTGTGGATTCTGAAAACGCTTGTGACTTTGATGAACGCTTTGATAAATATAATGTTTTCAACACCCATCTAGCTTATATTAACCATCGAGACTTCAAAGCGAATAGTGGTTTTGCAAAAATGAAAACTACCTAAAAGTGTCTAAAATCGACTGCAAATCACAAAATAAGCATTTTCAAGTTTTGTGTCTTTGTCATGGTTATTTACCAAATTTTGGGAGTTTGTGGATTCTGAAAACGGTTGTGACTTCGATGAACGCTTTGATAAATATAATGTTTTCAACACCCATCTAGCTTATATTAACCATCTAGACTTCAAAGCGAATAGTGGTTTTGCAAAAATGAAAACTACCTAAAAGTGTCTAAAATCGACTGCAAATCACGAAATAAGCATGTTCAAGTTTTGTTGCTTTTTCATGGTTATTTGCCAAATTTTGGGAGTTTGTGGATTCTGAAAACGGTTGTGACTTTGATGAACGCTTTGATAAATATAATGTTTTCAACACCCATCTAGCTTATATTAACCAACGAGACTTCAAAGCGAATAGTGGTTTTGCAAAAATGAAAACTACCTAAAAGTGTCTAAAATCGACTGCAAATCACGAAATAAGCATTTTCAAGTTTTGTTGCTTTTTCATGGTTATTTGCCAAATTTTGTGAGTTTGTGGAATCTGAAAATGGCTGTGACTTTGATGATCGCTTTGATAAATATAATGTTTTCAAGACCCATCTAGCTTATATTAACCATCTAGACTTCAAAGCGAATAGTGGTTTTGCAAAAATGAAAACTACCTAAAAGTGTCTAAAATCGACTGGAAATCACGAAATAAGCATGTTCAAGTTTTGTGTCTTTATCATGGTTATTTGCCAAATTTTGGGAGTTTGTGGGTTCTGAAAACGGTTGTGACTTCGATGAACGCTTTGATAAATATAATGTTTTCAACACCCATCTAGCTTATATTAACCATCTAAACTTCAAAGCGAATAATGGTATTGCAGAAATGAAAACTATCTAAAAGCGTCTAAAATCGACTGGAAATCACGAAATAAGCATTTTCAAGTTTTGTGTCTTTGTCATGGTTATTTACCAAATTTTGGGAGTTTGTGGATTCTGAAAACGGTTGTGACTTCGATGAACGCTTTGATAAATATAATGTTTTCAACACCCATCTAGCTTATATTAACCATCTAGACTTCAAAGCGAATAGTGGTTTTGCAAAAATGAAAACTATCTAAAAGTGTCTAAAATCGACTGCAAATCACAAAATAAGCATTTTCAAGTTTTGTGTCTTTATCATGGTTATTTGCCAAATTTTGGGAGTTTGTGGATTCTGAAAACGGTTGTGACTTCGATGAACGCTTTGATAAATATAATGTTTTCAACATCCATGTAGCTTATATAACCATCTAGACTTCAAAGCGAATAGTGGTTTTGCAAAAATGAAAACAATCTAAAAGTGTCTAAAATCGACTGCAAATCACCAAATAAGCATTTTCAAGTTGTGATGCTTTTTCATGGTTATTTGCCAAATTTTGGGAGTTTGTGGATTCTGAAAACGGTTGTGACTTTGATGAACGCTTTGATAAATATAATGTTTTCAACACCCATCTAGCTTATATTAACCATCGAGACTTCAAAGCGAATAGTGGTTTTGCAAAAATGAAAACTACCTAAAAGTGTCTAAAATCGACTGCAAATCACGAAATAAGCATTTTCAAGTTTTTTTGCTTTTTCATGGTTATTTGCCAAATTTTGTGAGTTTGTGGATTCTGAAAATGGTTGTGACTTTGATGATCGCTTTGATAAATATAATGTTTTCAAGACCCATCTAGCTTATATTAACCATCTAGACTTCAAAGCGAATAGTGGTTTTGCAAAAATGAAAACTACCTAAAAGTGTCTAAAATCGACTGGAAATCACGAAATAAGCATGTTCAAGTTTTGTGTCTTTATCATGGTTATTTGCCAAATTTTGGGAGTTTGTGGGTTCTGAAAACGGTTGTGACTTCGATGAACGCTTTGATAAATATAATGTTTTCAACACCCATCTAGCTTATATTAACCATCTAAACTTCAAAGCGAATAATGGTATTGCAGAAATGAAAACTATCTAAAAGCGTCTAAAATCGACTGGAAATCACGAAATAAGCATTTTCAAGTTTTGTGTCTTTGTCATGGTTATTTACCAAATTTTGGGAGTTTGTGGATTCTGAAAACGGTTGTGACTTCGATGAACGCTTTGATAAATATAATGTTTTCAACACCCATCTAGCTTATATTAACCATCTAGACTTCAAAGCGAATAGTGGTTTTGCAAAAATGAAAACTATCTAAAAGTGTCTAAAATCGACTGCAAATCACAAAATAAGCATTTTCAAGTTTTGTGTCTTTATCATGGTTATTTGCCAAATTTTGGGAGTTTGTGGATTCTGAAAACGGTTGTGACTTCGATGAACGCTTTGATAAATATAATGTTTTCAACATCCATGTAGCTTATATAACCATCTAGACTTCAAAGCGAATAGTGGTTTTGCAAAAATGAAAACAATCTAAAAGTGTCTAAAATCGACTGCAAATCACCAAATAAGCATTTTCAAGTTGTGATGCTTTTTCATGGTTATTTGCCAAATTTTGGGAGTTTGTGGATTCTGAAAACGGTTGTGACTTTGATGAACGCTTTGATAAATATAATGTTTTCAACACCCATCTAGCTTATATTAACCATCGAGACTTCAAAGCGAATAGTGGTTTTGCAAAAATGAAAACTACCTAAAAGTGTCTAAAATCGACTGCAAATCACGAAATAAGCATTTTCAAGTTTTTTTGCTTTTTCATGGTTATTTGCCAAATTTTGTGAGTTTGTGGATTCTGAAAATGGTTGTGACTTTGATGATCGCTTTGATAAATATAATGTTTTCAACACCCATCTAGCTTATATTAACCATCTAGACTTCAAAGCGAATAGTGGTTTTGCAAAAATGAAAACTACCTAAAAGTGTCTAAAATCGACTGGAAATCACGAAATAAGCATGTTCAAGTTTTGTGTCTTTATCATGGTTATTTGCCAAATTTTGGGAGTTTGTGGGTTCTGAAAACGGTTGTGACTTCGATGAACGCTTTGATAAATATAATGTTTTCAACACCCATCTAGCTTATATTAACCATCTAAACTTCAAAGCGAATAATGGTATTGCAGAAATGAAAACTATCTAAAAGCGTCTAAAATCGACTGGAAATCACGAAATAAGCATTTTCAAGTTTTGTGTCTTTGTCATGGTTATTTACCAAATTTTGGGAGTTTGTGGATTCTGAAAACGGTTGTGACTTCGATGAACGCTTTGATAAATATAATGTTTTCAACACCCATCTAGCTTATATTAACCATCTAGACTTCAAAGCGAATAGTGGTTTTGCAAAAATGAAAACTATCTAAAAGTGTCTAAAATCGACTGCAAATCACAAAATAAGCATTTTCAAGTTTTGTGTCTTTATCATGGTTATTTGCCAAATTTTGGGAGTTTGTGGATTCTGAAAACGGTTGTGACTTCGATGAACGCTTTGATAAATATAATGTTTTCAACATCCATGTAGCTTATATAACCATCTAGACTTCAAAGCGAATAGTGGTTTTGCAAAAATGAAAACAATCTAAAAGTGTCTAAAATCGACTGCAAATCACCAAATAAGCATTTTCAAGTTGTGATGCTTTTTCATGGTTATTTGCCAAATTTTGGGAGTTTGTGGATTCTGAAAACGGTTGTGACTTTGATGAACGCTTTGATAAATATAATGTTTTCAACACCCATCTAGCTTATATTAACCATCGAGACTTCAAAGCGAATAGTGGTTTTGCAAAAATGAAAACTACCTAAAAGTGTCTAAAATCGACTGCAAATCACGAAATAAGCATTTTCAAGTTTTTTTGCTTTTTCATGGTTATTTGCCAAATTTTGTGAGTTTGTGGATTCTGAAAATGGTTGTGACTTTGATGATCGCTTTGATAAATATAATGTTTTCAACACCCATCTAGCTTATATTAACCATCTAGACTTCAAAGCGAATAGTGGTTTTGCAAAAATGAAAACTACCTAAAAGTGTCTAAAATCGACTGGAAATCACGAAATAAGCATGTTCAAGTTTTGTGTCTTTATCATGGTTATTTGCCAAATTTTGGGAGTTTGTGGATTCTGAAAACGGTTGTGACTTCGATGAACGCTTTGATAAATATAATGTTTTCAACACCCATCTAGCTTATATTAACCATCTAAACTTCAAAGCGAATAATGGTATTGCAGAAATGAAAACTATCTAAAAGCGTCTAAAATCGACTGGAAATCACGAAATAAGCATTTTCAAGTTTTGTGTCTTTGTCATGGTTATTTACCAAATTTTGGGAGTTTGTGGATTCTGAAAACGGTTGTGACTTCGATGAACGCTTTGATAAATATAATGTTTTCAACACCCATCTAGCTTATATTAACCATCTAGACTTCAAAGCGAATAGTGGTTTTGCAAAAATGAAAACTACCTAAAAGTGTCTAAAATCGACTGCAAATCACAAAATAAGCATTTTCAAGTTTTGTGTCTTTATCATGGTTATTTGCCAAATTTTGGGAGTTTGTGGATTCTGAAAACGGTTGTGACTTCGATGAACGCTTTGATAAATATAATGTTTTCAACATCCATGTAGCTTATATAACCATCTAGACTTCAAAGCGAATAGTGGTTTTGCAAAAATGAAAACAATCTAAAAGTGTCTAAAATCGACTGGAAATCACCAAATAAGCATTTTCAAGTTGTGATGCTTTTTCATGGTTATTTGCCAAATTTTGGGAGTTTGTGGATTCTGAAAACGCTTGTGACTTTGATGAACGCTTTGATAAATATAATGTTTTCAACACCCATCTAGCTTATATTAACCATCTAGAATTCAAAGCGAATAGTGGTTTTGCAAAAATGAAAACTACCTAAAAGTGTCTAAAATCGACTGGAAATCACGAAATAAGCATTTTCAAGTTTTGTTGCTTTTTCATGGTCATTTGCCAAATTTTTTTAGTTTGTGTTTTCTGAAAACGGTTGTGACTTCGATGAACGATTTGATAAATATAATGTTTTCAACACCCATCTAGCTTATATTAACCATCTAGACTTCAAAACGAATAGTGGTTTAGCAAAAATGAAAACTACCTAAAAGTGTCTAAAATCGACTGGAAATCACGAAATAAGCATTTTCAAGTTTTGTTGCTTTTTTATGGTTACTTGCCAAATTTTTTTAGGTTGTGTTTTCTGAAAACGGTTGTGACTTCGATGAACGCTTTGATAAATATAATGTTTTCAACACCCCTCTAGCTTATATTAACCATCTAGACTTCAAAACGAATAGTGGTTTTGCAAAAACGAAAACTACCTAGAAGTGTCTAAAATCGACTGGAAATCACGAAATAAGCATTTTCAAGTTTTGTTGCTTTTTCATGGTTATTTGTCAAATTTTGTGAGTTTGTGTATTCTGAAAACGGTTGTGACTTCGGTGAACGCTTTGATAAATATAATGTTTTCAACACCCATCTAGCTTATATTAACCATCTAGAATTCAAAGCGAATAGTGGTTTTGCAAAAACGAAAACTACCTAAATGTGTCTAAAATCGACTGGAAATCACGAAATAAGCATTTTCAAGTTTTGTTGCTTTTTCATGGTTATTTGTCAAATTTTGTGAGTTTGTGTATTCTGAAAACGGTTGTGACTTCGGTGAACGCTTTGATAAATATAATGTTTTCAACACCCATCTAGCTTATATTAACCATCTAGACTTCACAGCGAATAGTGGTTTTGCAAAAATGAAAACTACCTAAAAGTGTCTAAAATCGACTGCAAATCACGAAATAAGCATTTTCAAGTTTTGTTGCTTTTTCATGGTTATTTGCCAAATTTTGGGAGTTTGTGGATTCTGAAAACGGTTGTGACTTTGATGAACGCTTTGATAAATATAATGTTTTCAACACCCATCTAGCTTATATTAACCATCGAGACTTCAAAGCGAATAGTGGTTTTGCAAAAATGAAAACTACCTAAAAGTGTCTAAAATCGACTGCAAATCACGAAATAAGCATTTTCAAGTTTTGTTGCTTTTTCATGGTTATTTGCCAAATTTTGTGAGTTTGTGGATTCTGAAAATGGTTGTGACTTTGATGATCGCTTTGATAAATATAATGTTTTCAACACCCATCTAGCTTATATTAACCATCTAGACTTCAAAGCGAATAGTGGTTTTGCAAAAATGAAAACTACCTAAAAGTGTCTAAAATCGACTGGAAATCACGAAATAAGCATGTTCAAGTTTTGTGTCTTTATCATGGTTATTTGCCAAATTTTGGGAGTTTGTGGATTCTGAAAACGGTTGTGACTTCGATGAACGCTTTGATAAATATAATGTTTTCAACACCCATCTAGCTTATATTAACCATCTAAACTTCAAAGCGAATAATGGTATTGCAGAAATGAAAACTATCTAAAAGCGTCTAAAATCGACTGGAAATCACGAAATAAGCATTTTCAAGTTTTGTGTCTTTGTCATGGTTATTTACCAAATTTTGGGAGTTTGTGGATTCTGAAAACTGTTGTGACTTCGATGAACGCTTTGATAAATATAATGTTTTCAACACCCATCTAGCTTATATTAACCATCTAGACTTCAAAGCGAATAGTGGTTTTGCAAAAATGAAAACTATCTAAAAGTGTCTAAAATCGACTGCAAATCACAAAATAAGCATTTTCAAGTTTTGTGTCTTTATCATGGTTATTTGCCAAATTTTGGGAGTTTGTGGATTCTGAAAACGGTTGTGACTTCGATGAACGCTTTGATAAATATAATGTTTTCAACATCCATGTAGCTTATATAACCATCTAGACTTCAAAGCGAATAGTGGTTTTGCAAAAATGAAAACAATCTAAAGGTGTCTAAAATCGACTGGAAATCACCAAATAAGCATTTTCAAGTTGTGATGCTTTTTCATGGTTATTTGCCAAATTTTGGGAGATGTGGATTCTGAAAACGGTTGTGACTTCGATGAACGCTTTGATAAATATAATGTTTTCAACACCCATCTAGCTTATATTAACCATCTAGACTTCAAAGCGAATAGTGGTTTTGCAAAAATGAAAACTATCTAAAAGTGTCTAAAATCGACTGCAAATCACAAAATAAGCATTTTCAAGTTTTGTGTCTTTATCATGGTTATTTGCCAAATTTTGGGAGTTTGTGGATTCTGAAAACGGTTGTGACTTCGATGAACGCTTTGATAAATATAATGTTTTCAACATCCATGTAGCTTATATAACCATCTAGACTTCAAAGCGAATAGTGGTTTTGCAAAAATGAAAACAATCTAAAAGTGTCTAAAATCGACTGCAAATCACCAAATAAGCATTTTCAAGTTGTGATGCTTTTTCATGGTTATTTGCCAAATTTTGGGAGTTTGTGGATTCTGAAAACGGTTGTGACTTTGATGAACGCTTTGATAAATATAATGTTTTCAACACCCATCTAGCTTATATTAACCATCGAGACTTCAAAGCGAATAGTGGTTTTGCAAAAATGAAAACTACCTAAAAGTGTCTAATATCGACTGCAAATCACGAAATAAGCATTTTCAAGTTTTTTTGCTTTTTCATGGTTATTTGCCAAATTTTGTGAGTTTGTGGATTCTGAAAATGGTTGTGACTTTGATGATCGCTTTGATAAATATAATGTTTTCAACACCCATCTAGCTTATATTAACCATCTAGACTTCAAAGCGAATAGTGGTTTTGCAAAAATGAAAACTACCTAAAAGTGTCTAAAATCGACTGGAAATTACGAAATAAGCATGTTCAAGTTTTGTGTCTTTATCATGGTTATTTGCCAAATTTTGGGAGTTTGTGGATTCTGAAAACGGTTGTGACTTCGATGAACGCTTTGATAAATATAATGTTTTCAACACCCATCTAGCTTATATTAACCATCTAAACTTCAAAGCGAATAATGGTATTGCAGAAATGAAAACTATCTAAAAGCGTCTAAAATCGACTGGAAATCACGAAATAAGCATTTTCAAGTTTTGTGTCTTTGTCATGGTTATTTACCAAATTTTGGGAGTTTGTGGATTCTGAAAACGGTTGTGACTTCGATGAACGCTTTGATAAATATAATGTTTTCAACACCCATCTAGCTTATATTAACCATCTAGACTTCAAAGCGAATAGTGGTTTTGCAAAAATGAAAACTACCTAAAAGTGTCTAAAATCGACTGCAAATCACAAAATAAGCATTTTCAAGTTTTGTGTCTTTATCATGGTTATTTGCCAAATTTTGGGAGTTTGTGGATTCTGAAAACGGTTGTGACTTCGATGAACGCTTTGATAAATATAATGTTTTCAACATCCATGTAGCTTATATAACCATCTAGACTTCAAAGCGAATAGTGGTTTTGCAAAAATGAAAACAATCTAAAAGTGTCTAAAATCGACTGGAAATCACCAAATAAGCATTTTCAAGTTGTGATGCTTTTTCATGGTTATTTGCCAAATTTTGGGAGTTTGTGGATTCTGAAAACGCTTGTGACTTTGATGAACGCTTTGATAAATATAATGTTTTCAACACCCATCTAGCTTATATTAACCATCTAGAATTCAAAGCGAATAGTGGTTTTGCAAAAATGAAAACTACCTAAAAGTGTCTAAAATCGACTGGAAATCACGAAATAAGCATTTTCAAGTTTTGTTGCTTTTTCATGGTCATTTGCCAAATTTTTTTAGTTTGTGTTTTCTGAAAACGGTTGTGACTTCGATGAACGCTTTGATAAATATAATGTTTTCAACACCCATCTAGCTTATATTAACCATCTAGACTTCAAAACGAATAGTGGTTTAGCAAAAATGAAAACTACCTAAAAGTGTCTAAAATCGACTGGAAATCACGAAATAAGCATTTTCAAGTTTTGTTGCTTTTTTATGGTTACTTGCCAAATTTTTTTAGGTTGTGTTTTCTGAAAACGGTTGTAACTTCGATGAACGCTTTGATAAATATAATGTTTTCAACACCCCTCTAGCTTATATTAACCATCTAGACTTCAAAACGAATAGTGGTTTTGCAAAAACGAAAACTACCTAGAAGTGTCTAAAATCGACTGGAAATCACGAAATAAGCATTTTCAAGTTTTGTTGCTTTTTCATGGTTATTTGTCAAATTTTGTGAGTTTGTGTATTCTGAAAACGGTTGTGACTTCGGTGAACGCTTTGATAAATATAATGTTTTCAACACCCATCTAGCTTATATTAACCATCTAGAATTCAAAGCGAATAGTGGTTTTGCAAAAACGAAAACTACCTAAATGTGTCTAAAATCGACTGGAAATCACGAAATAAGCATTTTCAAGTTTTGTTGCTTTTTCATGGTTATTTGTCAAATTTTGTGAGTTTGTGTATTCTGAAAACGGTTGTGACTTCGGTGAACGCTTTGATAAATATAATGTTTTCAACACCCATCTAGCTTATATTAACCATCTAGACTTCACAGCGAATAGTGGTTTTGCAAAAATGAAAACTACCTAAAAGTGTCTAAAATCGACTGCAAATCACGAAATAAGCATTTTCAAGTTTTGTTGCTTTTTCATGGTTATTTGCCAAATTTTGTGAGTTTGTGGAATCTGAAAATGGCTGTGACTTTGATGATCGCTTTGATAAATATAATGTTTTCAAGACCCATCTAGCTTATATTAACCATCTAGACTTCAAAGCAAATAGTGGTTTTGCAAAAATGAAAACTACCTAAAAGTGTCTAAAATCGACTGGAAATCACGAAATAAGCATGTTCAAGTTTTGTGTCTTTATCATGGTTATTTGCCAAATTTTGGGAGTTTGTGGATTCTGAAAACGGTTGTGACTTCGATGAACGCTTTGATAAATATAATGTTTTCAACACCCATCTAGCTTATATTAACCATCTAAACTTCAAAGCGAATAATGGTATTGCAGAAATGAAAACTATCTAAAAGCGTCTAAAATCGACTGGAAATCACGAAATAAGCATTTTCAAGTTTTGTGTCTTTGTCATGGTTATTTACCAAATTTTGGGAGTTTGTGGATTCTGAAAACGGTTGTGACTTCGATGAACGCTTTGATAAATATAATGTTTTCAACATCCATGTAGCTTATATAACCATCTAGACTTCAAAGCGAATAGTGGTTTTGCAAAAATGAAAACAATCTAAAAGTGTCTAAAATCGACTGGAAATCACCAAATAAGCATTTTCAAGTTGTGATGCTTTTACATGGTTATTTGCCAAATTTTGGGAGTTTGTGGATTCTGAAAACGCTTGTGACTTTGATGAACGCTTTGATAAATATAATGTTTTCAACACCCATCTAGCTTATATTAACCATCGAGACTTCAAAGCGAATAGTGGTTTTGCAAAAATGAAAACTACCTAAAAGTGTCTAAAATCGACTGCAAATCACAAAATAAGCATTTTCAAGTTTTGTGTCTTTGTCATGGTTATTTACCAAATTTTGGGAGTTTGTGGATTCTGAAAACGGTTGTGACTTCGATGAACGCTTTGATAAATATAATGTTTTCAACACCCATCTAGCTTATATTAACCATCTAGACTTCAAAGCGAATAGTGGTTTTGCAAAAATGAAAACTACCTAAAAGTGTCTAAAATCGACTGCAAATCACGAAATAAGCATGTTCAAGTTTTGTTGCTTTTTCATGGTTATTTGCCAAATTTTGGGAGTTTGTGGATTCTGAAAACGGTTGTGACTTTGATGAACGCTTTGATAAATATAATGTTTTCAACACCCATCTAGCTTATATTAACCAACGAGACTTCAAAGCGAATAGTGGTTTTGCAAAAATGAAAACTACCTAAAAGTGTCTAAAATCGACTGCAAATCACGAAATAAGCATTTTCAAGTTTTGTTGCTTTTTCATGGTTATTTGCCAAATTTTGTGAGTTTGTGGAATCTGAAAATGGCTGTGACTTTGATGATCGCTTTGATAAATATAATGTTTTCAAGACCCATCTAGCTTATATTAACCATCTAGACTTCAAAGCGAATAGTGGTTTTGCAAAAATGAAAACTACCTAAAAGTGTCTAAAATCGACTGGAAATCACGAAATAAGCATGTTCAAGTTTTGTGTCTTTATCATGGTTATTTGCCAAATTTTGGGAGTTTGTGGATTCTGAAAACGGTTGTGACTTCGATGAACGCTTTGATAAATATAATGTTTTCAACACCCATCTAGCTTATATTAACCATCTAAACTTCAAAGCGAATAATGGTATTGCAGAAATGAAAACTATCTAAAAGCGTCTAAAATCGACTGGAAATCACGAAATAAGCATTTTCAAGTTTTGTGTCTTTGTCATGGTTATTTACCAAATTTTGGGAGTTTGTGGATTCTGAAAACGGTTGTGACTTCGATGAACGCTTTGATAAATATAATGTTTTCAACACCCATCTAGCTTATATTAACCATCTAGACTTCAAAGCGAATAGTGGTTTTGCAAAAATGAAAACTATCTAAAAGTGTCTAAAATCGACTGCAAATCACAAAATAAGCATTTTCAAGTTTTGTGTCTTTATCATGGTTATTTGCCAAATTTTGGGAGTTTGTGGATTCTGAAAACGGTTGTGACTTCGATGAACGCTTTGATAAATATAATGTTTTCAACATCCATGTAGCTTATATAACCATCTAGACTTCAAAGCGAATAGTGGTTTTGCAAAAATGAAAACAATCTAAAAGTGTCTAAAATCGACTGCAAATCACCAAATAAGCATTTTCAAGTTGTGATGCTTTTTCATGGTTATTTGCCAAATTTTGGGAGTTTGTGGATTCTGAAAACGGTTGTGACTTTGATGAACGCTTTGATAAATATAATGTTTTCAACACCCATCTAGCTTATATTAACCATCGAGACTTCAAAGCGAATAGTGGTTTTGCAAAAATGAAAACTACCTAAAAGTGTCTAAAATCGACTGCAAATCACGAAATAAGCATTTTCAAGTTTTTTTGCTTTTTCATGGTTATTTGCCAAATTTTGTGAGTTTGTGGATTCTGAAAATGGTTGTGACTTTGATGATCGCTTTGATAAATATAATGTTTTCAACACCCATCTAGCTTATATTAACCATCTAGACTTCAAAGCGAATAGTGGTTTTGCAAAAATGAAAACTACCTAAAAGTGTCTAAAATCGACTGCAAATCACGAAATAAGCATTTTCAAGTTTTTTTGCTTTTTCATGGTTATTTGCCAAATTTTGTGAGTTTGTGGATTCTGAAAATGGTTGTGACTTTGATGATCGCTTTGATAAATATAATGTTTTCAACACCCATCTAGCTTATATTAACCATCTAGACTTCAAAGCGAATAGTGGTTTTGCAAAAATGAAAACTACCTAAAAGTGTCTAAAATCGACTGGAAATCACGAAATAAGCATGTTCAAGTTTTGTGTCTTTATCATGGTTATTTGCCAAATTTTGGGAGTTTGTGGATTCTGAAAACGGTTGTGACTTCGATGAACGCTTTGATAAATATAATGTTTTCAACACCCATCTAGCTTATATTAACCATCTAAACTTCAAAGCGAATAATGGTATTGCAGAAATGAAAACTATCTAAAAGCGTCTAAAATCGACTGGAAATCACGAAATAAGCATTTTCAAGTTTTGTGTCTTTGTCATGGTTATTTACCAAATTTTGGGAGTTTGTGGATTCTGAAAACGGTTGTGACTTCGATGAACGCTTTGATAAATATAATGTTTTCAACACCCATCTAGCTTATATTAACCATCTAGACTTCAAAGCGAATAGTGGTTTTGCAAAAATGAAAACTACCTAAAAGTGTCTAAAATCGACTGCAAATCACAAAATAAGCATTTTCAAGTTTTGTGTCTTTATCATGGTTATTTGCCAAATTTTGGGAGTTTGTGGATTCTGAAAACGGTTGTGACTTCGATGAACGCTTTGATAAATATAATGTTTTCAACATCCATGTAGCTTATATAACCATCTAGACTTCAAAGCGAATAGTGGTTTTGCAAAAATGAAAACAATCTAAAAGTGTCTAAAATCGACTGGAAATCACCAAATAAGCATTTTCAAGTTGTGATGCTTTTTCATGGTTATTTGCCAAATTTTGGGAGTTTGTGGATTCTGAAAACGCTTGTGACTTTGATGAACGCTTTGATAAATATAATGTTTTCAACACCCATCTAGCTTATATTAACCATCTAGAATTCAAAGCGAATAGTGGTTTTGCAAAAATGAAAACTACCTAAAAGTGTCTAAAATCGACTGGAAATCACGAAATAAGCATTTTCAAGTTTTGTTGCTTTTTCATGGTCATTTGCCAAATTTTTTTAGTTTGTGTTTTCTGAAAACGGTTGTGACTTCGATGAACGCTTTGATAAATATAATGTTTTCAACACCCATCTAGCTTATATTAACCATCTAAACTTCAAAGCGAATAATGGTATTGCAGAAATGAAAACTATCTAAAAGCGTCTAAAATCGACTGGAAATCACGAAATAAGCATTTTCAAGTTTTGTGTCTTTGTCATGGTTATTTACCAAATTTTGGGAGTTTGTGGATTCTGAAAACGGCTGTGACTTCGATGAACGCTTTGATAAATATAATGTTTTCAACACCCATCTAGCTTATATTAACCATCTAGACTTCAAAGCGAATAGTGGTTTTGCAAAAATGAAAACTACCTAAAAGTGTCTAAAATCGACTGCAAATCACAAAATAAGCATTTTCAAGTTTTGTGTCTTTATCATGGTTATTTGCCAAATTTTGGGAGTTTGTGGATTCTGAAAACGGTTGTGACTTCGATGAACGCTTTGATAAATATAATGTTTTCAACATCCATGTAGCTTATATAACCATCTAGACTTCAAAGCGAATAGTGGTTTTGCAAAAATGAAAACAATCTAAAAGTGTCTAAAATCGACTGGAAATCACCAAATAAGCATTTTCAAGTTGTGATGCTTTTTCATGGTTATTTGCCAAATTTTGGGAGTTTGTGGATTCTGAAAACGCTTGTGACTTTGATGAACGCTTTGATAAATATAATGTTTTCAACACCCATCTAGCTTATATTAACCATCTAGAATTCAAAGCGAATAGTGGTTTTGCAAAAATGAAAACTACCTAAAAGTGTCTAAAATCGACTGGAAATCACGAAATAAGCATTTTCAAGTTTTGTTGCTTTTTCATGGTCATTTGCCAAATTTTTTTAGTTTGTGTTTTCTGAAAACGGTTGTGACTTCGATGAACGCTTTGATAAATATAATGTTTTCAACACCCATCTAGCTTATATTAACCATCTAGACTTCAAAACGAATAGTGGTTTAGCAAAAATGAAAACTACCTAAAAGTGTCTAAAATCGACTGGAAATCACGAAATAAGCATTTTCAAGTTTTGTTGCTTTTTTATGGTTACTTGCCAAATTTTTTTAGGTTGTGTTTTCTGAAAACGGTTGTGACTTCGATGAACGCTTTGATAAATATAATGTTTTCAACACCCCTCTAGCTTATATTAACCATCTAGACTTCAAAACGAATAGTGGTTTTGCAAAAACGAAAACTACCTAGAAGTGTCTAAAATCGACTGGAAATCACGAAATAAGCATTTTCAAGTTTTGTTGCTTTTTCATGGTTATTTGTCAAATTTTGTGAGTTTGTGTATTCTGAAAACGGTTGTGACTTCGGTGAACGCTTTGATAAATATAATGTTTTCAACACCCATCTAGCTTATATTAACCATCTAGAATTCAAAGCGAATAGTGGTTTTGCAAAAACGAAAACTACCTAAATGTGTCTAAAATCGACTGGAAATCACGAAATAAGCATTTTCAAGTTTTGTTGCTTTTTCATGGTTATTTGTCAAATTTTGTGAGTTTGTGTATTCTGAAAACGGTTGTGACTTCGGTGAACGCTTTGATAAATATAATGTTTTCAACACCCATCTAGCTTATATTAACCATCTAGACTTCACAGCGAATAGTGGTTTTGCAAAAATGAAAACTACCTAAAAGTGTCTAAAATCGACTGCAAATCACGAAATAAGCATGTTCAAGTTTTGTTGCTTTTTCATGGTTATTTGCCAAATTTTGGGAGTTTGTGGATTCTGAAAACGGTTGTGACTTTGATGAACGCTTTGATAAATATAATGTTTTCAACACCCATCTAGCTTATATTAACCAACGAGACTTCAAAGCGAATAGTGGTTTTGCAAAAATGAAAACTACCTAAAAGTGTCTAAAATCGACTGCAAATCACGAAATAAGCATTTTCAAGTTTTGTTGCTTTTTCATGGTTATTTGCCAAATTTTGTGAGTTTGTGGAATCTGAAAATGGCTGTGACTTTGATGATCGCTTTGATAAATATAATGTTTTCAAGACCCATCTAGCTTATATTAACCATCTAGACTTCAAAGCGAATAGTGGTTTTGCAAAAATGAAAACTACCTAAAAGTGTCTAAAATCGACTGGAAATCACGAAATAAGCATGTTCAAGTTTTGTGTCTTTATCATGGTTATTTGCCAAATTTTGGGAGTTTGTGGATTCTGAAAACGGTTGTGACTTCGATGAACGCTTTGATAAATATAATGTTTTCAACACCCATCTAGCTTATATTAACCATCTAGACTTCAAAGCGAATAGTGGTTTTGCAAAAATGAAAACTATCTAAAAGTGTCTAAAATCGACTGCTAATCACAAAATAAGCATTTTCAAGTTTTGTGTCTTTATCATGGTTATTTGCCAAATTTTGGGAGTTTGTGGATTCTGAAAACGGTTGTGACTTCGATGAACGCTTTGATAAATATAATGTTTTCAACATCCATGTAGCTTATATAACCATCTAGACTTCAAAGCGAATAGTGGTTTTGCAAAAATGAAAACAATCTAAAAGTGTCTAAAATCGACTGGAAATCACCAAATAAGCATTTTCAAGTTGTGATGCTTTTTCATGGTTATTTGCCAAATTTTGGGAGTTTGTGGATTCTGAAAACGCTTGTGACTTTGATGAACGCTTTGATAAATATAATGTTTTCAACACCCATCTAGCTTATATTAACCATCGAGACTTCAAAGCGAATAGTGGTTTTGCAAAAATGAAAACTACCTAAAAGTGTCTAAAATCGACTGCAAATCACGAAATAAGCATTTTCAAGTTTTTTTGCTTTTTCATGGTTATTTGCCAAATTTTGGGAGTTTGTGGATTCTGAAAACGGTTGTGACTTCGATGAACGCTTTGATAAATATAATGTTTTCAACACCCATCTAGCTTATATTAACCATCTAAACTTCAAAGCGAATAATGGTATTGCAGAAATGAAAACTATCTAAAAGCGTCTAAAATCGACTGGAAATCACGAAATAAGCATTTTCAAGTTTTGTGTCTTTGTCATGGTTATTTACCAAATTTTGGGAGTTTGTGGATTCTGAAAACGGTTGTGACTTCGATGAACGCTTTGATAAATATAATGTTTTCAACACCCATCTAGCTTATATTAACCATCTAGACTTCAAAGCGAATAGTGGTTTTGCAAAAATGAAAACTACCTAAAAGTGTCTAAAATCGACTGCAAATCACAAAATAAGCATTTTCAAGTTTTGTGTCTTTATCATGGTTATTTGCCAAATTTTGGGAGTTTGTGGATTCTGAAAACGGTTGTGACTTCGATGAACGCTTTGATAAATATAATGTTTTCAACATCCATGTAGCTTATATAACCATCTAGACTTCAAAGCGAATAGTGGTTTTGCAAAAATGAAAACAATCTAAAAGTGTCTAAAATCGACTGGAAATCACCAAATAAGCATTTTCAAGTTTTGTTGCTTTTTCATGGTCATTTGCCAAATTTTTTTAGTTTGTGTTTTCTGAAAACGGTTGTGACTTCGATGAACGCTTTGATAAATATAATGTTTTCAACACCCATCTAGCTTATATTAACCATCTAGACTTCAAAACGAATAGTGGTTTAGCAAAAATGAAAACTACCTAAAAGTGTCTAAAATCGACTGGAAATCACGAAATAAGCATTTTCAAGTTTTGTTGCTTTTTTATGGTTACTTGCCAAATTTTTTTAGGTTGTGTTTTCTGAAAACGGTTGTGACTTC
Source organism: Octopus bimaculoides (assembly GCF_046866305.1). Lineage (NCBI taxonomy): Eukaryota > Metazoa > Mollusca > Cephalopoda > Octopoda > Octopodidae > Octopus > Octopus bimaculoides. Next base: position 79,170,001 of record NC_142935.1, read on the forward strand.
GATGAACGCTTTGATAAATATAATGTTTTCAACACCCCTCTAGCTTATATTAACCATCTAGACTTCAAAACGAATAGTGGTTTTGCAAAAACGAAAACTACCTAGAAGTGTCTAAAATCGACTGGAAATCACGAAATAAGCATTTTCAAGTTTTGTTGCTTTTTCATGGTTATTTGTCAAATTTTGTGAGTTTGTGTATTCTGAAAACGGTTGTGACTTCGGTGAACGCTTTGATAAATATAATGTTTTCAACACCCATCTAGCTTATATTAACCATCTAGAATTCAAAGCGAATAGTGGTTTTGCAAAAACGAAAACTACCTAAATGTGTCTAAAATCGACTGGAAATCACGAAATAAGCATTTTCAAGTTTTGTTGCTTTTTCATGGTTATTTGTCAAATTTTGTGAGTTTGTGTATTCTGAAAACGGTTGTGACTTCGGTGAACGCTTTGATAAATATAATGTTTTCAACACCCATCTAGCTTATATTAACCATCTAGACTTCACAGCGAATAGTGATTTTGCAAAAATGAAAACTACCTAAAAGTGTCTAAAATCGACTGCAAATCACGAAATAAGCATTTTCAAGTTTTGTTGCTTTTTCATGGTTATTTGCCAAATTTTGGGAGTTTGTGGATTCTGAAAACGGTTGTGACTTTGATGAACGCTTTGATAAATATAATGTTTTCAACACCCATCTAGCTTATATTAACCATCGAGACTTCAAAGCGAATAGTGGTTTTGCAAAAATGAAAACTACCTAAAAGTGTCTAAAATCGACTGCAAATCACGAAATAAGCATTTTCAAGTTTTGTTGCTTTTTCATGGTTATTTGCCAAATTTTGTGAGTTTGTGGAATCTGAAAATGGTTGTGACTTTGATGATCGCTTTGATAAATATAATGTTTTCAACACCCATCTAGCTTATATTAACCATCTAGACTTCAAAGCGAATAGTGGTTTTGCAAAAATGAAAACTACCTAAAAGTGTCTAAAATCGACTGGAAATCACGAAATAAGCATGTTCAAGTTTTGTGTCTTTATCATGGTTATTTGCCAAATTTTGGGAGTTTGTGGATTCTGAAAACGGTTGTGAGTTCGATGAACGCTTTGATAAATATAATGTTTTCAACACCCATCTAGCTTATATTAACCATCTAAACTTCAAAGCGAATAATGGTATTGCAGAAATGAAAACTATCTAAAAGCGTCTAAAATCGACTGGAAATCACGAAATAAGCATTTTCAAGTTTTGTGTCTTTGTCATGGTTATTTACCAAATTTTGGGAGTTTGTGGATTCTGAAAACGGTTGTGACTTCGATGAACGCTTTGATAAATATAATGTTTTCAACACCCATCTAGCTTATATTAACCATCTAGACTTCAAAGCGAATAGTGGTTTTGCAAAAATGAAAACTATCTAAAAGTGTCTAAAATCGACTGCAAATCACAAAATAAGCATTTTCAAGTTTTGTGTCTTTATCATGGTTATTTGCCAAATTTTGGGAGTTTGTGGATTCTGAAAACGGTTGTGACTTCGATGAACGCTTTGATAAATATAATGTTTTCAACATCCATGTAGCTTATATAACCATCTAGACTTCAAAGCGAATAGTGGTTTTGCAAAAATGAAAACAATCTAAAAGTGTCTAAAATCGACTGGAAATCACCAAATAAGCATTTTCAAGTTGTGATGCTTTTTCATGGTTATTTGCCAAATTTTGGGAGTTTGTGGATTCTGAAAACGCTTGTGACTTTGATGAACGCTTTGATAAATATAATGTTTTCAACACCCATCTAGCTTATATTAACCATCTAGAATTCAAAGCGAATAGTGGTTTTGCAAAAATGAAAACTACCTAAAAGTGTCTAAAATCGACTGGAAATCACGAAATAAGCATGTTCAAGTTTTGTGTCTTTATCATGGTTATTTGCCAAATTTTGGGAGTTTGTGGATTCTGAAAACGGTTGTGACTTCGATGAACGCTTTGATAAATATAATGTTTTCAACACCCATCTAGCTTATATTAACCATCTAAACTTCAAAGCGAATAATGGTATTGCAGAAATGAAAACTATCTAAAAGCGTCTAAAATCGACTGGAAATCACGAAATAAGCATTTTCAAGTTTTGTGTCTTTGTCATGGTTATTTACCAAATTTTGGGAGTTTGTGGATTCTGAAAACGGTTGTGACTTCGATGAACGCTTTGATAAATATAATGTTTTCAACATCCATGTAGCTTATATAACCATCTAGACTTCAAAGCGAATAGTGGTTTTGCAAAAATGAAAACAATCTAAAAGTGTCTAAAATCGACTGGAAATCACCAAATAAGCATTTTCAAGTTGTGATGCTTTTACATGGTTATTTGCCAAATTTTGGGAGTTTGTGGATTCTGAAAACGCTTGTGACTTTGATGAACGCTTTGATAAATATAATGTTTTCAACACCCATCTAGCTTATATTAACCATCGAGACTTCAAAGCGAATAGTGGTTTTGCAAAAATGAAAACTACCTAAAAGTGTCTAAAATCGACTGCAAATCACAAAATAAGCATTTTCAAGTTTTGTGTCTTTGTCATGGTTATTTACCAAATTTTGGGAGTTTGTGGATTCTGAAAACGGTTGTGACTTCGATGAACGCTTTGATAAATATAATGTTTTCAACACCCATCTAGCTTATATTAACCATCTAGACTTCAAAGCGAATAGTGGTTTTGCAAAAATGAAAACTACCTAAAAGTGTCTAAAATCGACTGCAAATCACGAAATAAGCATGTTCAAGTTTTGTTGCTTTTTCATGGTTATTTGCCAAATTTTGGGAGTTTGTGGATTCTGAAAACGGTTGTGACTTTGATGAACGCTTTGATAAATATAATGTTTTCAACACCCATCTAGCTTATATTAACCAACGAGACTTCAAAGCGAATAGTGGTTTTGCAAAAATGAAAACTACCTAAAAGTGTCTAAAATCGACTGCAAATCACGAAATAAGCATTTTCAAGTTTTGTTGCTTTTTCATGGTTATTTGCCAAATTTTGTGAGTTTGTGGAATCTGAAAATGGCTGTGACTTTGATGATCGCTTTGATAAATATAATGTTTTCAAGACCCATCTAGCTTATATTAACCATCTAGACTTCAAAGCGAATAGTGGTTTTGCAAAAATGAAAACTACCTAAAAGTGTCTAAAATCGACTGGAAATCACGAAATAAGCATGTTCAAGTTTTGTGTCTTTATCATGGTTATTTGCCAAATTTTGGGAGTTTGTGGGTTCTGAAAACGGTTGTGACTTCGATGAACGCTTTGATAAATATAATGTTTTCAACACCCATCTAGCTTATATTAACCATCTAAACTTCAAAGCGAATAATGGTATTGCAGAAATGAAAACTATCTAAAAGCGTCTAAAATCGACTGGAAATCACGAAATAAGCATTTTCAAGTTTTGTGTCTTTGTCATGGTTATTTACCAAATTTTGGGAGTTTGTGGATTCTGAAAACGGTTGTGACTTCGATGAACGCTTTGATAAATATAATGTTTTCAACACCCATCTAGCTTATATTAACCATCTAGACTTCAAAGCGAATAGTGGTTTTGCAAAAATGAAAACTATCTAAAAGTGTCTAAAATCGACTGCAAATCACAAAATAAGCATTTTCAAGTTTTGTGTCTTTATCATGGTTATTTGCCAAATTTTGGGAGTTTGTGGATTCTGAAAACGGTTGTGACTTCGATGAACGCTTTGATAAATATAATGTTTTCAACATCCATGTAGCTTATATAACCATCTAGACTTCAAAGCGAATAGTGGTTTTGCAAAAATGAAAACAATCTAAAAGTGTCTAAAATCGACTGCAAATCACCAAATAAGCATTTTCAAGTTGTGATGCTTTTTCATGGTTATTTGCCAAATTTTGGGAGTTTGTGGATTCTGAAAACGGTTGTGACTTTGATGAACGCTTTGATAAATATAATGTTTTCAACACCCATCTAGCTTATATTAACCATCGAGACTTCAAAGCGAATAGTGGTTTTGCAAAAATGAAAACTACCTAAAAGTGTCTAAAATCGACTGCAAATCACGAAATAAGCATTTTCAAGTTTTTTTGCTTTTTCATGGTTATTTGCCAAATTTTGTGAGTTTGTGGATTCTGAAAATGGTTGTGACTTTGATGATCGCTTTGATAAATATAATGTTTTCAACACCCATCTAGCTTATATTAACCATCTAGACTTCAAAGCGAATAGTGGTTTTGCAAAAATGAAAACTACCTAAAAGTGTCTAAAATCGACTGGAAATCACGAAATAAGCATGTTCAAGTTTTGTGTCTTTATCATGGTTATTTGCCAAATTTTGGGAGTTTGTGGATTCTGAAAACGGTTGTGACTTCGATGAACGCTTTGATAAATATAATGTTTTCAACACCCATCTAGCTTATATTAACCATCTAAACTTCAAAGCGAATAATGGTATTGCAGAAATGAAAACTATCTAAAAGCGTCTAAAATCGACTGGAAATCACGAAATAAGCATTTTCAAGTTTTGTGTCTTTGTCATGGTTATTTACCAAATTTTGGGAGTTTGTGGATTCTGAAAACGGTTGTGACTTCGATGAACGCTTTGATAAATATAATGTTTTCAACACCCATCTAGCTTATATTAACCATCTAGACTTCAAAGCGAATAGTGGTTTTGCAAAAATGAAAACTACCTAAAAGTGTCTAAAATCGACTGCAAATCACAAAATAAGCATTTTCAAGTTTTGTGTCTTTATCATGGTTATTTGCCAAATTTTGGGAGTTTGTGGATTCTGAAAACGGTTGTGACTTCGATGAACGCTTTGATAAATATAATGTTTTCAACATCCATGTAGCTTATATAACCATCTAGACTTCAAAGCGAATAGTGGTTTTGCAAAAATGAAAACAATCTAAAAGTGTCTAAAATCGACTGGAAATCACCAAATAAGCATTTTCAAGTTGTGATGCTTTTTCATGGTTATTTGCCAAATTTTGGGAGTTTGTGGATTCTGAAAACGCTTGTGACTTTGATGAACGCTTTGATAAATATAATGTTTTCAACACCCATCTAGCTTATATTAACCATCTAGAATTCAAAGCGAATAGTGGTTTTGCAAAAATGAAAACTACCTAAAAGTGTCTAAAATCGACTGGAAATCACGAAATAAGCATTTTCAAGTTTTGTTGCTTTTTCATGGTCATTTGCCAAATTTTTTTAGTTTGTGTTTTCTGAAAACGGTTGTGACTTCGATGAACGCTTTGATAAATATAATGTTTTCAACACCCATCTAGCTTATATTAACCATCTAGACTTCAAAACGAATAGTGGTTTAGCAAAAATGAAAACTACCTAAAAGTGTCTAAAATCGACTGGAAATCACGAAATAAGCATTTTCAAGTTTTGTTGCTTTTTTATGGTTACTTGCCAAATTTTTTTAGGTTGTGTTTTCTGAAAACGGTTGTGACTTCGATGAACGCTTTGATAAATATAATGTTTTCAACACCCCTCTAGCTTATATTAACCATCTAGACTTCAAAACGAATAGTGGTTTTGCAAAAACGAAAACTACCTAGAAGTGTCTAAAATCGACTGGAAATCACGAAATAAGCATTTTCAAGTTTTGTTGCTTTTTCATGGTTATTTGTCAAATTTTGTGAGTTTGTGTATTCTGAAAACGGTTGTGACTTCGGTGAACGCTTTGATAAATATAATGTTTTCAACACCCATCTAGCTTATATTAACCATCTAGAATTCAAAGCGAATAGTGGTTTTGCAAAAACGAAAACTACCTAAATGTGTCTAAAATCGACTGGAAATCACGAAATAAGCATTTTCAAGTTTTGTTGCTTTTTCATGGTTATTTGTCAAATTTTGTGAGTTTGTGTATTCTGAAAACGGTTGTGACTTCGGTGAACGCTTTGATAAATATAATGTTTTCAACACCCATCTAGCTTATATTAACCATCTAGACTTCACAGCGAATAGTGGTTTTGCAAAAATGAAAACTACCTAAAAGTGTCTAAAATCGACTGCAAATCACGAAATAAGCATTTTCAAGTTTTGTTGCTTTTTCATGGTTATTTGCCAAATTTTGGGAGTTTGTGGATTCTGAAAACGGTTGTGACTTTGATGAACGCTTTGATAAATATAATGTTTTCAACACCCATCTAGCTTATATTAACCATCGAGACTTCAAAGCGAATAGTGGTTTTGCAAAAATGAAAACTACCTAAAAGTGTCTAAAATCGACTGCAAATCACGAAATAAGCATTTTCAAGTTTTGTTGCTTTTTCATGGTTATTTGCCAAATTTTGTGAGTTTGTGGATTCTGAAAATGGTTGTGACTTTGATGATCGCTTTGATAAATATAATGTTTTCAACACCCATCTAGCTTATATTAACCATCTAGACTTCAAAGCGAATAGTGGTTTTGCAAAAATGAAAACTACCTAAAAGTGTCTAAAATCGACTGGAAATCACGAAATAAGCATGTTCAAGTTTTGTGTCTTTATCATGGTTATTTGCCAAATTTTGGGAGTTTGTGGATTCTGAAAACGGTTGTGACTTCGATGAACGCTTTGATAAATATAATGTTTTCAACACCCATCTAGCTTATATTAACCATCTAAACTTCAAAGCGAATAATGGTATTGCAGAAATGAAAACTATCTAAAAGCGTCTAAAATCAACTGGAAATCACGAAATAAGCATTTTCAAGTTTTGTGTCTTTGTCATGGTTATTTACCAAATTTTGGGAGTTTGTGGATTCTGAAAACGGTTGTGACTTCGATGAACGCTTTGATAAATATAATGTTTTCAACACCCATCTAGCTTATATTAACCATCTAGACTTCAAAGCGAATAGTGGTTTTGCAAAAATGAAAACTATCTAAAAGTGTCTAAAATCGACTGCAAATCACAAAATAAGCATTTTCAAGTTTTGTGTCTTTATCATGGTTATTTGCCAAATTTTGGGAGTTTGTGGATTCTGAAAACGGTTGTGACTTCGATGAACGCTTTGATAAATATAATGTTTTCAACATCCATGTAGCTTATATAACCATCTAGACTTCAAAGCGAATAGTGGTTTTGCAAAAATGAAAACAATCTAAAGGTGTCTAAAATCGACTGGAAATCACCAAATAAGCATTTTCAAGTTGTGATGCTTTTTCATGGTTATTTGCCAAATTTTGGGAGTTTGTGGATTCTGAAAACGGTTGTGACTTCGATGAACGCTTTGATAAATATAATGTTTTCAACACCCATCTAGCTTATATTAACCATCTAGACTTCAAAGCGAATAGTGGTTTTGCAAAAATGAAAACTATCTAAAAGTGTCTAAAATCGACTGCAAATCACAAAATAAGCATTTTCAAGTTTTGTGTCTTTATCATGGTTATTTGCCAAATTTTGGGAGTTTGTGGATTCTGAAAACGGTTGTGACTTCGATGAACGCTTTGATAAATATAATGTTTTCAACATCCATGTAGCTTATATAACCATCTAGACTTCAAAGCGAATAGTGGTTTTGCAAAAATGAAAACAATCTAAAAGTGTCTAAAATCGACTGCAAATCACCAAATAAGCATTTTCAAGTTGTGATGCTTTTTCATGGTTATTTGCCAAATTTTGGGAGTTTGTGGATTCTGAAAACGGTTGTGACTTTGATGAACGCTTTGATAAATATAATGTTTTCAACACCCATCTAGCTTATATTAACCATCGAGACTTCAAAGCGAATAGTGGTTTTGCAAAAATGAAAACTACCTAAAAGTGTCTAATATCGACTGCAAATCACGAAATAAGCATTTTCAAGTTTTTTTGCTTTTTCATGGTTATTTGCCAAATTTTGTGAGTTTGTGGATTCTGAAAATGGTTGTGACTTTGATGATCGCTTTGATAAATATAATGTTTTCAACACCCATCTAGCTTATATTAACCATCTAGACTTCAAAGCGAATAGTGGTTTTGCAAAAATGAAAACTACCTAAAAGTGTCTAAAATCGACTGGAAATTACGAAATAAGCATGTTCAAGTTTTGTGTCTTTATCATGGTTATTTGCCAAATTTTGGGAGTTTGTGGATTCTGAAAACGGTTGTGACTTCGATGAACGCTTTGATAAATATAATGTTTTCAACACCCATCTAGCTTATATTAACCATCTAAACTTCAAAGCGAATAATGGTATTGCAGAAATGAAAACTATCTAAAAGCGTCTAAAATCGACTGGAAATCACGAAATAAGCATTTTCAAGTTTTGTGTCTTTGTCATGGTTATTTACCAAATTTTGGGAGTTTGTGGATTCTGAAAACGGTTGTGACTTCGATGAACGCTTTGATAAATATAATGTTTTCAACACCCATCTAGCTTATATTAACCATCTAGACTTCAAAGCGAATAGTGGTTTTGCAAAAATGAAAACTACCTAAAAGTGTCTAAAATCGACTGCAAATCACAAAATAAGCATTTTCAAGTTTTGTGTCTTTATCATGGTTATTTGCCAAATTTTGGGAGTTTGTGGATTCTGAAAACGGTTGTGACTTCGATGAACGCTTTGATAAATATAATGTTTTCAACATCCATGTAGCTTATATAACCATCTAGACTTCAAAGCGAATAGTGGTTTTGCAAAAATGAAAACAATCTAAAAGTGTCTAAAATCGACTGGAAATCACCAAATAAGCATTTTCAAGTTGTGATGCTTTTTCATGGTTATTTGCCAAATTTTGGGAGTTTGTGGATTCTGAAAACGCTTGTGACTTTGATGAACGCTTTGATAAATATAATGTTTTCAACACCCATCTAGCTTATATTAACCATCTAGAATTCAAAGCGAATAGTGGTTTTGCAAAAATGAAAACTACCTAAAAGTGTCTAAAATCGACTGGAAATCACGAAATAAGCATTTTCAAGTTTTGTTGCTTTTTCATGGTCATTTGCCAAATTTTTTTAGTTTGTGTTTTCTGAAAACGGTTGTGACTTCGATGAACGCTTTGATAAATATAATGTTTTCAACACCCATCTAGCTTATATTAACCATCTAGACTTCAAAACGAATAGTGGTTTAGCAAAAATGAAAACTACCTAAAAGTGTCTAAAATCGACTGGAAATCACGAAATAAGCATTTTCAAGTTTTGTTGCTTTTTTATGGTTACTTGCCAAATTTTTTTAGGTTGTGTTTTCTGAAAACGGTTGTAACTTCGATGAACGCTTTGATAAATATAATGTTTTCAACACCCCTCTAGCTTATATTAACCATCTAGACTTCAAAACGAATAGTGGTTTTGCAAAAACGAAAACTACCTAGAAGTGTCTAAAATCGACTGGAAATCACGAAATAAGCATTTTCAAGTTTTGTTGCTTTTTCATGGTTATTTGTCAAATTTTGTGAGTTTGTGTATTCTGAAAACGGTTGTGACTTCGGTGAACGCTTTGATAAATATAATGTTTTCAACACCCATCTAGCTTATATTAACCATCTAGAATTCAAAGCGAATAGTGGTTTTGCAAAAACGAAAACTACCTAAATGTGTCTAAAATCGACTGGAAATCACGAAATAAGCATTTTCAAGTTTTGTTGCTTTTTCATGGTTATTTGTCAAATTTTGTGAGTTTGTGTATTCTGAAAACGGTTGTGACTTCGGTGAACGCTTTGATAAATATAATGTTTTCAACACCCATCTAGCTTATATTAACCATCTAGACTTCACAGCGAATAGTGGTTTTGCAAAAATGAAAACTACCTAAAAGTGTCTAAAATCGACTGCAAATCACGAAATAAGCATGTTCAAGTTTTGTTGCTTTTTCATGGTTATTTGCCAAATTTTGGGAGTTTGTGGATTCTGAAAACGGTTGTGACTTTGATGAACGCTTTGATAAATATAATGTTTTCAACACCCATCTAGCTTATATTAACCAACGAGACTTCAAAGCGAATAGTGGTTTTGCAAAAATGAAAACTACCTAAAAGTGTCTAAAATCGACTGCAAATCACGAAATAAGCATTTTCAAGTTTTGTTGCTTTTTCATGGTTATTTGCCAAATTTTGTGAGTTTGTGGAATCTGAAAATGGCTGTGACTTTGATGATCGCTTTGATAAATATAATGTTTTCAAGACCCATCTAGCTTATATTAACCATCTAGACTTCAAAGCGAATAGTGGTTTTGCAAAAATGAAAACTACCTAAAAGTGTCTAAAATCGACTGGAAATCACGAAATAAGCATGTTCAAGTTTTGTGTCTTTATCATGGTTATTTGCCAAATTTTGGGAGTTTGTGGATTCTGAAAACGGTTGTGACTTCGATGAACGCTTTGATAAATATAATGTTTTCAACACCCATCTAGCTTATATTAACCATCTAAACTTCAAAGCGAATAATGGTATTGCAGAAATGAAAACTATCTAAAAGCGTCTAAAATCGACTGGAAATCACGAAATAAGCATTTTCAAGTTTTGTGTCTTTGTCATGGTTATTTACCAAATTTTGGGAGTTTGTGGATTCTGAAAACGGTTGTGACTTCGATGAACGCTTTGATAAATATAATGTTTTCAACATCCATGTAGCTTATATAACCATCTAGACTTCAAAGCGAATAGTGGTTTTGCAAAAATGAAAACAATCTAAAAGTGTCTAAAATCGACTGGAAATCACCAAATAAGCATTTTCAAGTTGTGATGCTTTTACATGGTTATTTGCCAAATTTTGGGAGTTTGTGGATTCTGAAAACGCTTGTGACTTTGATGAACGCTTTGATAAATATAATGTTTTCAACACCCATCTAGCTTATATTAACCATCGAGACTTCAAAGCGAATAGTGGTTTTGCAAAAATGAAAACTACCTAAAAGTGTCTAAAATCGACTGCAAATCACAAAATAAGCATTTTCAAGTTTTGTGTCTTTGTCATGGTTATTTACCAAATTTTGGGAGTTTGTGGATTCTGAAAACGGTTGTGACTTCGATGAACGCTTTGATAAATATAATGTTTTCAACACCCATCTAGCTTATATTAACCATCTAGACTTCAAAGCGAATAGTGGTTTTGCAAAAATGAAAACTACCTAAAAGTGTCTAAAATCGACTGGAAATCACCAAATAAGCATGTTCAAGTTTTGTTGCTTTTTCATGGTTATTTGCCAAATTTTGGGAGTTTGTGGATTCTGAAAACGGTTGTGACTTTGATGAACGCTTTGATAAATATAATGTTTTCAACACCCATCTAGCTTATATTAACCAACGAGACTTCAAAGCGAATAGTGGTTTTGCAAAAATGAAAACTACCTAAAAGTGTCTAAAATCGACTGCAAATCACGAAATAAGCATTTTCAAGTTTTGTTGCTTTTTCATGGTTATTTGCCAAATTTTGTGAGTTTGTGGAATCTGAAAATGGCTGTGACTTTGATGATCGCTTTGATAAATATAATGTTTTCAAGACCCATCTAGCTTATATTAACCATCTAGACTTCAAAGCGAATAGTGGTTTTGCAAAAATGAAAACTACCTAAAAGTGTCTAAAATCGACTGGAAATCACGAAATAAGCATGTTCAAGTTTTGTGTCTTTATCATGGTTATTTGCCAAATTTTGGGAGTTTGTGGATTCTGAAAACGGTTGTGACTTCGATGAACGCTTTGATAAATATAATGTTTTCAACACCCATCTAGCTTATATTAACCATCTAAACTTCAAAGCGAATAATGGTATTGCAGAAATGAAAACTATCTAAAAGCGTCTAAAATCGACTGGAAATCACGAAATAAGCATTTTCAAGTTTTGTGTCTTTGTCATGGTTATTTACCAAATTTTGGGAGTTTGTGGATTCTGAAAACGGTTGTGACTTCGATGAACGCTTTGATAAATATAATGTTTTCAACACCCATCTAGCTTATATTAACCATCTAGACTTCAAAGCGAATAGTGGTTTTGCAAAAATGAAAACTATCTAAAAGTGTCTAAAATCGACTGCAAATCACAAAATAAGCATTTTCAAGTTTTGTGTCTTTATCATGGTTATTTGCCAAATTTTGGGAGTTTGTGGATTCTGAAAACGGTTGTGACTTCGATGAACGCTTTGATAAATATAATGTTTTCAACATCCATGTAGCTTATATAACCATCTAGACTTCAAAGCGAATAGTGGTTTTGCAAAAATGAAAACAATCTAAAAGTGTCTAAAATCGACTGCAAATCACCAAATAAGCATTTTCAAGTTGTGATGCTTTTTCATGGTTATTTGCCAAATTTTGGGAGTTTGTGGATTCTGAAAACGGTTGTGACTTTGATGAACGCTTTGATAAATATAATGTTTTCAACACCCATCTAGCTTATATTAACCATCGAGACTTCAAAGCGAATAGTGGTTTTGCAAAAATGAAAACTACCTAAAAGTGTCTAAAATCGACTGCAAATCACGAAATAAGCATTTTCAAGTTTTTTTGCTTTTTCATGGTTATTTGCCAAATTTTGTGAGTTTGTGGATTCTGAAAATGGTTGTGACTTTGATGATCGCTTTGATAAATATAATGTTTTCAACACCCATCTAGCTTATATTAACCATCTAGACTTCAAAGCGAATAGTGGTTTTGCAAAAATGAAAACTACCTAAAAGTGTCTAAAATCGACTGGAAATCACGAAATAAGCATGTTCAAGATTTGTGTCTTTATCATGGTTATTTGCCAAATTTTGGGAGTTTGTGGATTCTGAAAACGGTTGTGACTTCGATGAACGCTTTGATAAATATAATGTTTTCAACACCCATCTAGCTTATATTAACCATCTAAACTTCAAAGCGAATAATGGTATTGCAGAAATGAAAACTATCTAAAAGCGTCTAAAATCGACTGGAAATCACGAAATAAGCATTTTCAAGTTTTGTGTCTTTGTCATGGTTATTTACCAAATTTTGGGAGTTTGTGGATTCTGAAAACGGTTGTGACTTCGATGAACGCTTTGATAAATATAATGTTTTCAACACCCATCTAGCTTATATTAACCATCTAGACTTCAAAGCGAATAGTGGTTTTGCAAAAATGAAAACTACCTAAAAGTGTCTAAAATCGACTGCAAATCACAAAATAAGCATTTTCAAGTTTTGTGTCTTTATCATGGTTATTTGCCAAATTTTGGGAGTTTGTGGATTCTGAAAACGGTTGTGACTTCGATGAACGCTTTGATAAATATAATGTTTTCAACATCCATGTAGCTTATATAACCATCTAGACTTCAAAGCGAATAGTGGTTTTGCAAAAATGAAAACAATCTAAAAGTGTCTAAAATCGACTGGAAATCACCAAATAAGCATTTTCAAGTTGTGATGCTTTTTCATGGTTATTTGCCAAATTTTGGGAGTTTGTGGATTCTGAAAACGCTTGTGACTTTGATGAACGCTTTGATAAATATAATGTTTTCAACACCCATCTAGCTTATATTAACCATCTAGAATTCAAAGCGAATAGTGGTTTTGCAAAAATGAAAACTACCTAAAAGTGTCTAAAATCGACTGGAAATCACGAAATAAGCATTTTCAAGTTTTGTTGCTTTTTCATGGTCATTTGCCAAATTTTTTTAGTTTGTGTTTTCTGAAAACGGTTGTGACTTCGATGAACGCTTTGATAAATATAATGTTTTCAACACCCATCTAGCTTATATTAACCATCTAGACTTCAAAACGAATAGTGGTTTAGCAAAAATGAAAACTACCTAAAAGTGTCTAAAATCGACTGGAAATCACGAAATAAGCATTTTCAAGTTTTGTTGCTTTTTTATGGTTACTTGCCAAATTTTTTTAGGTTGTGTTTTCTGAAAACGGTTGTGACTTCGATGAACGCTTTGATAAATATAATGTTTTCAACACCCCTCTAGCTTATATTAACCATCTAGACTTCAAAACGAATAGTGGTTTTGCAAAAACGAAAACTACCTAGAAGTGTCTAAAATCGACTGGAAATCACGAAATAAGCATTTTCAAGTTTTGTTGCTTTTTCATGGTTATTTGTCAAATTTTGTGAGTTTGTGTATTCTGAAAACGGTTGTGACTTCGGTGAACGCTTTGATAAATATAATGTTTTCAACACCCATCTAGCTTATATTAACCATCTAGAATTCAAAGCGAATAGTGGTTTTGCAAAAACGAAAACTACCTAAATGTGTCTAAAATCGACTGGAAATCACGAAATAAGCATTTTCAAGTTTTGTTGCTTTTTCATGGTTATTTGTCAAATTTTGTGAGTTTGTGTATTCTGAAAACGGTTGTGACTTCGGTGAACGCTTTGATAAATATAATGTTTTCAACACCCATCTAGCTTATATTAACCATCTAGACTTCACAGCGAATAGTGGTTTTGCAAAAATGAAAACTACCTAAAAGTGTCTAAAATCGACTGCAAATCACGAAATAAGCATGTTCAAGTTTTGTTGCTTTTTCATGGTTATTTGCCAAATTTTGGGAGTTTGTGGATTCTGAAAACGGTTGTGACTTTGATGAACGCTTTGATAAATATAATGTTTTCAACACCCATCTAGCTTATATTAACCAACGAGACTTCAAAGCGAATAGTGGTTTTGCAAAAATGAAAACTACCTAAAAGTGTCTAAAATCGACTGCAAATCACGAAATAAGCATTTTCAAGTTTTGTTGCTTTTTCATGGTTATTTGCCAAATTTTGTGAGTTTGTGGAATCTGAAAATGGCTGTGACTTTGATGATCGCTTTGATAAATATAATGTTTTCAAGACCCATCTAGCTTATATTAACCATCTAGACTTCAAAGCGAATAGTGGTTTTGCAAAAATGAAAACTACCTAAAAGTGTCTAAAATCGACTGGAAATCACGAAATAAGCATGTTCAAGTTTTGTGTCTTTATCATGGTTATTTGCCAAATTTTGGGAGTTTGTGGATTCTGAAAACGGTTGTGACTTCGATGAACGCTTTGATAAATATAATGTTTTCAACACCCATCTAGCTTATATTAACCATCTAAACTTCAAAGCGAATAATGGTATTGCAGAAATGAAAACTATCTAAAAGCGTCTAAAATCGACTGGAAATCACGAAATAAGCATTTTCAAGTTTTGTGTCTTTGTCATGGTTATTTACCAAATTTTGGGAGTTTGTGGATTCTGAAAACGGTTGTGACTTCGATGAACGCTTTGATAAATATAATGTTTTCAACACCCATCTAGCTTATATTAACCATCTAGACTTCAAAGCGAATAGTGGTTTTGCAAAAATGAAAACTATCTAAAAGTGTCTAAAATCGACTGCTAATCACAAAATAAGCATTTTCAAGTTTTGTGTCTTTATCATGGTTATTTGCCAAATTTTGGGAGTTTGTGGATTCTGAAAACGGTTGTGACTTCGATGAACGCTTTGATAAATATAATGTTTTCAACATCCATGTAGCTTATATAACCATCTAGACTTCAAAGCGAATAGTGGTTTTGCAAAAATGAAAACAATCTAAAAGTGTCTAAAATCGACTGGAAATCACCAAATAAGCATTTTCAAGTTGTGATGCTTTTTCATGGTTATTTGCCAAATTTTGGGAGTTTGTGGATTCTGAAAACGCTTGTGACTTTGATGAACGCTTTGATAAATATAATGTTTTCAACACCCATCTAGCTTATATTAACCATCGAGACTTCAAAGCGAATAGTGGTTTTGCAAAAATGAAAACTACCTAAAAGTGTCTAAAATCGACTGCAAATCACGAAATAAGCATTTTCAAGTTTTTTTGCTTTTTCATGGTTATTTGCCAAATTTTGGGAGTTTGTGGATTCTGAAAACGGTTGTGACTTCGATGAACGCTTTGATAAATATAATGTTTTCAACACCCATCTAGCTTATATTAACCATCTAAACTTCAAAGCGAATAATGGTATTGCAGAAATGAAAACTATCTAAAAGCGTCTAAAATCGACTGGAAATCACGAAATAAGCATTTTCAAGTTTTGTGTCTTTGTCATGGTTATTTACCAAATTTTGGGAGTTTGTGGATTCTGAAAACGGTTGTGACTTCGATGAACGCTTTGATAAATATAATGTTTTCAACACCCATCTAGCTTATATTAACCATCTAGACTTCAAAGCGAATAGTGGTTTTGCAAAAATGAAAACTACCTAAAAGTGTCTAAAATCGACTGCAAATCACAAAATAAGCATTTTCAAGTTTTGTGTCTTTATCATGGTTATTTGCCAAATTTTGGGAGTTTGTGGATTCTGAAAACGGTTGTGACTTCGATGAACGCTTTGATAAATATAATGTTTTCAACATCCATGTAGCTTATATAACCATCTAGACTTCAAAGCGAATAGTGGTTTTGCAAAAATGAAAACAATCTAAAAGTGTCTAAAATCGACTGGAAATCACCAAATAAGCATTTTCAAGTTTTGTTGCTTTTTCATGGTCATTTGCCAAATTTTTTTAGTTTGTGTTTTCTGAAAACGGTTGTGACTTCGATGAACGCTTTGATAAATATAATGTTTTCAACACCCATCTAGCTTATATTAACCATCTAGACTTCAAAACGAATAGTGGTTTAGCAAAAATGAAAACTACCTAAAAGTGTCTAAAATCGACTGGAAATCACGAAATAAGCATTTTCAAGTTTTGTTGCTTTTTTATGGTTACTTGCCAAATTTTTTTAGGTTGTGTTTTCTGAAAACGGTTGTGACTTCGATGAACGCTTTGATAAATATAATGTTTTCAACACCCCTCTAGCTTATATTAACCATCTAGACTTCAAAACGAATAGTGGTTTTGCAAAAACGAAAACTACCTAGAAGTGTCTAAAATCGACTGGAAATCACGAAATAAGCATTTTCAAGTTTTGTTGCTTTTTCATGGTTATTTGTCAAATTTTGTGAGTTTGTGTATTCTGAAAACGGTTGTGACTTCGGTGAACGCTTTGATAAATATAATGTTTTCAACACCCATCTAGCTTATATTAACCATCTAGAATTCAAAGCGAATAGTGGTTTTGCAAAAACGAAAACTACCTAAATGTGTCTAAAATCGACTGGAAATCACGAAATAAGCATTTTCAAGTTTTGTTGCTTTTTCATGGTTATTTGTCAAATTTTGTGAGTTTGTGTATTCTGAAAACGGTTGTGACTTCGGTGAACGCTTTGATAAATATAATGTTTTCAACACCCATCTAGCTTATATTAACCATCTAGACTTCACAGCGAATAGTGGTTTTGCAAAAATGAAAACTACCTAAAAGTGTCTAAAATCGACTGCAAATCACGAAATAAGCATTTTCAAGTTTTGTTGCTTTTTCATGGTTATTTGCCAAATTTTGGGAGTTTGTGGATTCTGAAAACGGTTGTGACTTTGATGAACGCTTTGATAATTATAATGTTTTCAACACCCATCTAGCTTATATTAACCATCGAGACTTCAAAGCGAATAGTGGTTTTGCAAAAATGAAAACTACCTAAAAGTGTCTAAAATCGACTGCAAATCACGAAATAAGCATTTTCAAGTTTTGTTGCTTTTTCATGGTTATTTGCCAAATTTTGTGAGTTTGTGGAATCTGAAAATGGTTGTGACTTTGATGATCGCTTTGATAAATATAATGTTTTCAACACCCATCTAGCTTATATTAACCATCTAGACTTCAAAGCGAATAGTGGTTTTGCAAAAATGAAAACTACCTAAAAGTGTCTAAAATCGACTGGAAATCACGAAATAAGCATGTTCAAGTTTTGTGTCTTTATCATGGTTATTTGCCAAATTTTGGGAGTTTGTGGATTCTGAAAACGGTTGTGAGTTCGATGAACGCTTTGATAAATATAATGTTTTCAACACCCATCTAGCTTATATTAACCATCTAAACTTCAAAGCGAATAATGGTATTGCAGAAATGAAAACTATCTAAAAGCGTCTAAAATCGACTGGAAATCACGAAATAAGCATTTTCAAGTTTTGTGTCTTTGTCATGGTTATTTACCAAATTTTGGGAGTTTGTGGATTCTGAAAACGGTTGTGACTTCGATGAACGCTTTGATAAATATAATGTTTTCAACATCCATGTAGCTTATATAACCATCTAGACTTCAAAGCGAATAGTGGTTTTGCAAAAATGAAAACAATCTAAAAGTGTCTAAAATCGACTGGAAATCACCAAATAAGCATTTTCAAGTTGTGATGCTTTTTCATGGTTATTTGCCAAATTTTGGGAGTTTGTGGATTCTGAAAACGCTTGTGACTTTGATGAACGCTTTGATAAATATAATGTTTTCAACACCCATCTAGCTTATATTAACCATCTAGAATTCAAAGCGAATAGTGGTTTTGCAAAAATGAAAACTACCTAAAAGTGTCTAAAATCGACTGGAAATCACGAAATAAGCATTTTCAAGTTTTGTTGCTTTTTCATGGTCATTTGCCAAATTTTTTTAGTTTGTGTTTTCTGAAAACGGTTGTGACTTCGATGAACGCTTTGATAAATATAATGTTTTCAACACCCATCTAGCTTATATTAACCATCTAGACTTCAAAACGAATAGTGGTTTAGCAAAAATGAAAACTACCTAAAAGTGTCTAAAATCGACTGGAAATCACGAAATAAGCATTTTCAAGTTTTGTTGCTTTTTCATGGTCATTTGCCAAATTTTTTTAGTTTGTGTTTTCTGAAAACGGTTGTGACTTCGATGAACGCTTTGATAAATATAATGTTTTCAACACCCATCTAGCTTATATTAACCATCTAGACTTCAAAACGAATAGTGGTTTAGCAAAAATGAAAACTACCTAAAAGTGTCTAAAATCGACTGGAAATCACGAAATAAGCATTTTCAAGTTTTGTTGCTTTTTTATGGTTACTTGCCAAATTTTTTTAGGTTGTGTTTTCTGAAAACGGTTGTGACTTCGATGAACGCTTTGATAAATATAATGTTTTCAACACCCCTCTAGCTTATATTAACCATCTAGACTTCAAAACGAATAGTGGTTTTGCAAAAACGAAAACTACCTAGAAGTTTCTAAAATCGACTGGAAATCACGAAATAAGCATTTTCAAGTTTTGTTGCTTTTTCATGGTTATTTGTCAAATTTTGTGAGTTTGTGTATTCTGAAAACGGTTGTGACTTCGGTGAACGCTTTGATAAATATAATGTTTTCAACACCCATCTAGCTTATATTAACCATCTAGAATTCAAAGCGAATAGTGGTTTTGCAAAAACGAAAACTACCTAAATGTGTGTAAAATCGACTGGAAATCACGAAATAAGCATTTTCAAGTTTTGTTGCTTTTTCATGGTTATTTGTCAAATTTTGTGAGTTTGTGTATTCTGAAAACGGTTGTGACTTCGGTGAACGCTTTGATAAATATAATGTTTTCAACACCCATCTAGCTTATATTAATCATCTAGACTTCACAGCGAATAGTGGTTTTGCAAAAATGAAAACTACCTAAAAGTGTCTAAAATCGACTGGAAATCACGAAATAAGCATTTTCAAGTTTTGTTGCTTTTTCATGGTTATTTGCCAAATTTTTTTAGTTTGTGTTTTCTGAAAACGGTTGTGACTTCGATGAACGCTTTGATAAATATAATGTTTTCAACACCCATCTAGCTTATATTAACCATCTAGACTTCAAAACGAATAGTGGTTTAGCAAAAATGAAAACTACCTAAAAGTGTCTAAAATCGACTGGAAATCACGAAATAAGCATTTTCAAGTTTTGTTGCTTTTTCATGGTCATTTGCCAAATTTTTTTAGTTTGTGTTTTCTGAAAACGGTTGTGACTTCGATGAACGCTTTGATAAATATAATGTTTTCAACACCCATCTAGCTTATATTAACCATCTAGACTTCAAAACGAATAGTGGTTTAGCAAAAATGAAAACTACCTAAAAGTGTCTAAAATCGACTGGAAATCACGAAATAAGCATTTTCAAGTTTTGTTGCTTTTTTATGGTTACTTGCCAAATTTTTTTAGGTTGTGTTTTCTGAAAACGGTTGTGACTTCGATGAACGCTTTGATAAATATAATGTTTTCAACACCCCTCTAGCTTATATTAACCATCTAGACTTCAAAACGAATAGTGGTTTTGCAAAAACGAAAACTACCTAGAAGTTTCTAAAATCGACTGGAAATCACGAAATAAGCATTTTCAAGTTTTGTTGCTTTTTCATGGTTATTTGTCAAATTTTGTGAGTTTGTGTATTCTGAAAACGGTTGTGACTTCGGTGAACGCTTTGATAAATATAATGTTTTCAACACCCATCTAGCTTATATTAACCATCTAGACTTCACAGCGAATAGTGGTTTTGCAAAAATGAAAACTACCTAAAAGTGTCTAAAATCGACTGCAAATCACGAAATAAGCATTTTCAAGTTTTGTTGCTTTTTCATGGTTATTTGCCAAATTTTGGGAGTTTGTGGATTCTGAAAACGGTTGTGACTTTGATGAACGCTTTGATAAATATAATGTTTTCAACACCCATCTAGCTTATATTAACCATCGAGACTTCAAAGCGAATAGTGGTTTTGCAAAAATGAAAACTACCTAAAAGTGTCTAAAATCGACTGCAAATCACGAAATAAGCATTTTCAAGTTTTGTTGCTTTTTCATGGTTATTTGCCAAATTTTGTGAGTTTGTGGAATCTGAAAACGGTTGTGACTTTGATGATCGCTTTGATAAATATAATGTTTTCAACACCCATCTAGCTTATATTAACCATCTAGACTTCAAAGCGAATAGTGGTTTTGCAAAAATGAAAACTACCTAAAAGTGTCTAAAATCGACTGGAAATCACGAAATAAGCATGTTCAAGTTTTGTGTCTTTATCATGGTTATTTGCCAAATTTTGGGAGTTTGTGGATTCTGAAAACGGTTGTGAGTTCGATGAACGCTTTGATAAATATAATGTTTTCAACACCCATCTAGCTTATATTAACCATCTAAACTTCAAAGCGAATAATGGTATTGCAGAAATGAAAACTATCTAAAAGCGTCTAAAATCGACTGGAAATCACGAAATAAGCATTTTCAAGTTTTGTGTCTTTGTCATGGTTATTTACCAAATTTTGGGAGTTTGTGGATTCTGAAAACGGTTGTGACTTCGATGAACGCTTTGATAAATATAATGTTTTCAACACCCATCTAGCTTATATTAACCATCTAGACTTCAAAGCGAATAGTGGTTTTGCAAAAATGAAAACTATCTAAAAGTGTCTAAAATCGACTGCAAATCACAAAATAAGCATTTTCAAGTTTTGTGTCTTTATCATGGTTATTTGCCAAATTTTGGGAGTTTGTGGATTCTGAAAACGGTTGTGACTTCGATGAACGCTTTGATAAATATAATGTTTTCAACATCCATGTAGCTTATATAACCATCTAGACTTCAAAGCGAATAGTGGTTTTGCAAAAATGAAAACAATCTAAAAGTGTCTAAAATCGACTGGAAATCACCAAATAAGCATTTTCAAGTTGTGATGCTTTTTCATGGTTATTTGCCAAATTTTGGGAGTTTGTGGATTCTGAAAACGCTTGTGACTTTGATGAACGCTTTGATAAATATAATGTTTTCAACACCCATCTAGCTTATATTAACCATCTAGAATTCAAAGCGAATAGTGGTTTTGCAAAAATGAAAACTACCTAAAAGTGTCTAAAATCGACTGGAAATCACGAAATAAGCATTTTCAAGTTTTGTTGCTTTTTCATGGTCATTTGCCAAATTTTTTTAGTTTGTGTTTTCTGAAAACGGTTGTGACTTCGATGAACGCTTTGATAAATATAATGTTTTCAACACCCATCTAGCTTATATTAACCATCTAGACTTCAAAACGAATAGTGGTTTAGCAAAAATGAAAACTACCTAAAAGTGTCTAAAATCGACTGGAAATCACGAAATAAGCATTTTCAAGTTTTGTTGCTTTTTCATGGTCATTTGCCAAATTTTTTTAGTTTGTGTTTTCTGAAAACGGTTGTGACTTCGATGAACGCTTTGATAAATATAATGTTTTCAACACCCATCTAGCTTATATTAACCATCTAGACTTCAAAACGAATAGTGGTTTAGCAAAAATGAAAACTACCTAAAAGTGTCTAAAATCGACTGGAAATCACGAAATAAGCATTTTCAAGTTTTGTTGCTTTTTTATGGTTACTTGCCAAATTTTTTTAGGTTGTGTTTTCTGAAAACGGTTGTGACTTCGATGAACGCTTTGATAAATATAATGTTTTCAACACCCCTCTAGCTTATATTAACCATCTAGACTTCAAAACGAATAGTGGTTTTGCAAAAACGAAAACTACCTAGAAGTTTCTAAAATCGACTGGAAATCACGAAATAAGCATTTTCAAGTTTTGTTGCTTTTTCATGGTTATTTGTCAAATTTTGTGAGTTTGTGTATTCTGAAAACGGTTGTGACTTCGGTGAACGCTTTGATAAATATAATGTTTTCAACACCCATCTAGCTTATATTAACCATCTAGACTTCACAGCGAATAGTGGTTTTGCAAAAATGAAAACTACCTAAAAGTGTCTAAAATCGACTGCAAATCACGAAATAAGCATTTTCAAGTTTTGTTGCTTTTTCATGGTTATTTGCCAAATTTTGGGAGTTTGTGGATTCTGAAAACGGTTGTGACTTTGATGAACGCTTTGATAAATATAATGTTTTCAACACCCATCTAGCTTATATTAACCATCGAGACTTCAAAGCGAATAGTGGTTTTGCAAAAATGAAAACTACCTAAAAGTGTCTAAAATCGACTGCAAATCACGAAATAAGCATTTTCAAGTTTTGTTGCTTTTTCATGGTTATTTGCCAAATTTTGTGAGTTTGTGGAATCTGAAAATGGTTGTGACTTTGATGATCGCTTTGATAAATATAATGTTTTCAACACCCATCTAGCTTATATTAACCATCTAGACTTCAAAGCGAATAGTGGTTTTGCAAAAATGAAAACTACCTAAAAGTGTCTAAAATCGACTGGAAATCACGAAATAAGCATGTTCAAGTTTTGTGTCTTTATCATGGTTATTTGCCAAATTTTGGGAGTTTGTGGATTCTGAAAACGGTTGTGAGTTCGATGAACGCTTTGATAAATATAATGTTTTCAACACCCATCTAGCTTATATTAACCATCTAAACTTCAAAGCGAATAATGGTATTGCAGAAATGAAAACTATCTAAAAGCGTCTAAAATCGACTGGAAATCACGAAATAAGCATTTTCAAGTTTTGTGTCTTTGTCATGGTTATTTACCAAATTTTGGGAGTTTGTGGATTCTGAAAACGGTTGTGACTTCGATGAACGCTTTGATAAATATAATGTTTTCAACACCCATCTAGCTTATATTAACCATCTAGACTTCAAAGCGAATAGTGGTTTTGCAAAAATGAAAACTATCTAAAAGTGTCTAAAATCGACTGCAAATCACAAAATAAGCATTTTCAAGTTTTGTGTCTTTATCATGGTTATTTGCCAAATTTTGGGAGTTTGTGGATTCTGAAAACGGTTGTGACTTCGATGAACGCTTTGATAAATATAATGTTTTCAACATCCATGTAGCTTATATAACCATCTAGACTTCAAAGCGAATAGTGGTTTTGCAAAAATGAAAACAATCTAAAAGTGTCTAAAATCGACTGGAAATCACCAAATAAGCATTTTCAAGTTGTGATGCTTTTTCATGGTTATTTGCCAAATTTTGGGAGTTTGTGGATTCTGAAAACGCTTGTGACTTTGATGAACGCTTTGATAAATATAATGTTTTCAACACCCATCTAGCTTATATTAACCATCTAGAATTCAAAGCGAATAGTGGTTTTGCAAAAATGAAAACTACCTAAAAGTGTCTAAAATCGACTGGAAATCACGAAATAAGCATTTTCAAGTTTTGTTGCTTTTTCATGGTCATTTGCCAAATTTTTTTAGTTTGTGTTTTCTGAAAACGGTTGTGACTTCGATGAACGCTTTGATAAATATAATGTTTTCAACACCCATCTAGCTTATATTAACCATCTAGACTTCAAAACGAATAGTGGTTTAGCAAAAATGAAAACTACCTAAAAGTGTCTAAAATCGACTGGAAATCACGAAATAAGCATTTTCAAGTTTTGTTGCTTTTTCATGGTCATTTGCCAAATTTTTTTAGTTTGTGTTTTCTGAAAACGGTTGTGACTTCGATGAACGCTTTGATAAATATAATGTTTTCAACACCCATCTAGCTTATATTAACCATCTAGACTTCAAAACGAATAGTGGTTTAGCAAAAATGAAAACTACCTAAAAGTGTCTAAAATCGACTGGAAATCACGAAATAAGCATTTTCAAGTTTTGTTGCTTTTTTATGGTTACTTGCCAAATTTTTTTAGGTTGTGTTTTCTGAAAACGGTTGTGACTTCGATGAACGCTTTGATAAATATAATGTTTTCAACACCCCTCTAGCTTATATTAACCATCTAGACTTCAAAACGAATAGTGGTTTTGCAAAAACGAAAACTACCTAGAAGTTTCTAAAATCGACTGGAAATCACGAAATAAGCATTTTCAAGTTTTGTTGCTTTTTCATGGTTATTTGTCAAATTTTGTGAGTTTGTGTATTCTGAAAACGGTTGTGACTTCGGTGAACGCTTTGATAAATATAATGTTTTCAACACCCATCTAGCTTATATTAACCATCTAGACTTCACAGCGAATAGTGGTTTTGCAAAAATGAAAACTACCTAAAAGTGTCTAAAATCGACTGCAAATCACGAAATAAGCATTTTCAAGTTTTGTTGCTTTTTCATGGTTATTTGCCAAATTTTGGGAGTTTGTGGATTCTGAAAACGGTTGTGACTTTGATGAACGCTTTGATAAATATAATGTTTTCAACACCCATCTAGCTTATATTAACCATCGAGACTTCAAAGCGAATAGTGGTTTTGCAAAAATGAAAACTACCTAAAAGTGTCTAAAATCGACTGCAAATCACGAAATAAGCATTTTCAAGTTTTGTTGCTTTTTCATGGTTATTTGCCAAATTTTGTGAGTTTGTGGAATCTGAAAATGGTTGTGACTTTGATGATCGCTTTGATAAATATAATGTTTTCAACACCCATCTAGCTTATATTAACCATCTAGACTTCAAAGCGAATAGTGGTTTTGCAAAAATGAAAACTACCTAAAAGTGTCTAAAATCGACTGGAAATCACGAAATAAGCATGTTCAAGTTTTGTGTCTTTATCATGGTTATTTGCCAAATTTTGGGAGTTTGTG
The DNA here is from genome assembly GCF_046866305.1 of Octopus bimaculoides. Taxonomy (NCBI): domain Eukaryota; kingdom Metazoa; phylum Mollusca; class Cephalopoda; order Octopoda; family Octopodidae; genus Octopus; species Octopus bimaculoides. The sequence continues at coordinate 79,195,262 of NC_142935.1, forward strand.
GATTCTGAAAACGGTTGTGAGTTCGATGAACGCTTTGATAAATATAATGTTTTCAACACCCATCTAGCTTATATTAACCATCTAAACTTCAAAGCGAATAATGGTATTGCAGAAATGAAAACTATCTAAAAGCGTCTAAAATCGACTGGAAATCACGAAATAAGCATTTTCAAGTTTTGTGTCTTTGTCATGGTTATTTACCAAATTTTGGGAGTTTGTGGATTCTGAAAACGGTTGTGACTTCGATGAACGCTTTGATAAATATAATGTTTTCAACATCCATGTAGCTTATATAACCATCTAGACTTCAAAGCGAATAGTGGTTTTGCAAAAATGAAAACAATCTAAAAGTGTCTAAAATCGACTGGAAATCACCAAATAAGCATTTTCAAGTTGTGATGCTTTTTCATGGTTATTTGCCAAATTTTGGGAGTTTGTGGATTCTGAAAACGCTTGTGACTTTGATGAACGCTTTGATAAATATAATGTTTTCAACACCCATCTAGCTTATATTAACCATCTAGAATTCAAAGCGAATAGTGGTTTTGCAAAAATGAAAACTACCTAAAAGTGTCTAAAATCGACTGGAAATCACGAAATAAGCATTTTCAAGTTTTGTTGCTTTTTCATGGTCATTTGCCAAATTTTTTTAGTTTGTGTTTTCTGAAAACGGTTGTGACTTCGATGAACGCTTTGATAAATATAATGTTTTCAACACCCATCTAGCTTATATTAACCATCTAGACTTCAAAACGAATAGTGGTTTAGCAAAAATGAAAACTACCTAAAAGTGTCTAAAATCGACTGGAAATCACGAAATAAGCATTTTCAAGTTTTGTTGCTTTTTCATGGTCATTTGCCAAATTTTTTTAGTTTGTGTTTTCTGAAAACGGTTGTGACTTCGATGAACGCTTTGATAAATATAATGTTTTCAACACCCATCTAGCTTATATTAACCATCTAGACTTCAAAACGAATAGTGGTTTAGCAAAAATGAAAACTACCTAAAAGTGTCTAAAATCGACTGGAAATCACGAAATAAGCATTTTCAAGTTTTGTTGCTTTTTTATGGTTACTTGCCAAATTTTTTTAGGTTGTGTTTTCTGAAAACGGTTGTGACTTCGATGAACGCTTTGATAAATATAATGTTTTCAACACCCCTCTAGCTTATATTAACCATCTAGACTTCAAAACGAATAGTGGTTTTGCAAAAACGAAAACTACCTAGAAGTTTCTAAAATCGACTGGAAATCACGAAATAAGCATTTTCAAGTTTTGTTGCTTTTTCATGGTTATTTGTCAAATTTTGTGAGTTTGTGTATTCTGAAAACGGTTGTGACTTCGGTGAACGCTTTGATAAATATAATGTTTTCAACACCCATCTAGCTTATATTAACCATCTAGAATTCAAAGCGAATAGTGGTTTTGCAAAAACGAAAACTACCTAAATGTGTGTAAAATCGACTGGAAATCACGAAATAAGCATTTTCAAGTTTTGTTGCTTTTTCATGGTTATTTGTCAAATTTTGTGAGTTTGTGTATTCTGAAAACGGTTGTGACTTCGGTGAACGCTTTGATAAATATAATGTTTTCAACACCCATCTAGCTTATATTAATCATCTAGACTTCACAGCGAATAGTGGTTTTGCAAAAATGAAAACTACCTAAAAGTGTCTAAAATCGACTGGAAATCACGAAATAAGCATTTTCAAGTTTTGTTGCTTTTTCATGGTTATTTGCCAAATTTTTTTAGTTTGTGTTTTCTGAAAACGGTTGTGACTTCGATGAACGCTTTGATAAATATAATGTTTTCAACACCCATCTAGCTTATATTAACCATCTAGACTTCAAAACGAATAGTGGTTTAGCAAAAATGAAAACTACCTAAAAGTGTCTAAAATCGACTGGAAATCACGAAATAAGCATTTTCAAGTTTTGTTGCTTTTTCATGGTCATTTGCCAAATTTTTTTAGTTTGTGTTTTCTGAAAACGGTTGTGACTTCGATGAACGCTTTGATAAATATAATGTTTTCAACACCCATCTAGCTTATATTAACCATCTAGACTTCAAAACGAATAGTGGTTTAGCAAAAATGAAAACTACCTAAAAGTGTCTAAAATCGACTGGAAATCACGAAATAAGCATTTTCAAGTTTTGTTGCTTTTTTATGGTTACTTGCCAAATTTTTTTAGGTTGTGTTTTCTGAAAACGGTTGTGACTTCGATGAACGCTTTGATAAATATAATGTTTTCAACACCCCTCTAGCTTATATTAACCATCTAGACTTCAAAACGAATAGTGGTTTTGCAAAAACGAAAACTACCTAGAAGTTTCTAAAATCGACTGGAAATCACGAAATAAGCATTTTCAAGTTTTGTTGCTTTTTCATGGTTATTTGTCAAATTTTGTGAGTTTGTGTATTCTGAAAACGGTTGTGACTTCGGTGAACGCTTTGATAAATATAATGTTTTCAACACCCATCTAGCTTATATTAACCATCTAGACTTCACAGCGAATAGTGGTTTTGCAAAAATGAAAACTACCTAAAAGTGTCTAAAATCGACTGCAAATCACGAAATAAGCATTTTCAAGTTTTGTTGCTTTTTCATGGTTATTTGCCAAATTTTGGGAGTTTGTGGATTCTGAAAACGGTTGTGACTTTGATGAACGCTTTGATAAATATAATGTTTTCAACACCCATCTAGCTTATATTAACCATCGAGACTTCAAAGCGAATAGTGGTTTTGCAAAAATGAAAACTACCTAAAAGTGTCTAAAATCGACTGCAAATCACGAAATAAGCATTTTCAAGTTTTGTTGCTTTTTCATGGTTATTTGCCAAATTTTGTGAGTTTGTGGAATCTGAAAATGGTTGTGACTTTGATGATCGCTTTGATAAATATAATGTTTTCAACACCCATCTAGCTTATATTAACCATCTAGACTTCAAAGCGAATAGTGGTTTTGCAAAAATGAAAACTACCTAAAAGTGTCTAAAATCGACTGGAAATCACGAAATAAGCATGTTCAAGTTTTGTGTCTTTATCATGGTTATTTGCCAAATTTTGGGAGTTTGTGGATTCTGAAAACGGTTGTGAGTTCGATGAACGCTTTGATAAATATAATGTTTTCAACACCCATCTAGCTTATATTAACCATCTAAACTTCAAAGCGAATAATGGTATTGCAGAAATGAAAACTATCTAAAAGCGTCTAAAATCGACTGGAAATCACGAAATAAGCATTTTCAAGTTTTGTGTCTTTGTCATGGTTATTTACCAAATTTTGGGAGTTTGTGGATTCTGAAAACGGTTGTGACTTCGATGAACGCTTTGATAAATATAATGTTTTCAACACCCATCTAGCTTATATTAACCATCTAGACTTCAAAGCGAATAGTGGTTTTGCAAAAATGAAAACTATCTAAAAGTGTCTAAAATCGACTGCAAATCACAAAATAAGCATTTTCAAGTTTTGTGTCTTTATCATGGTTATTTGCCAAATTTTGGGAGTTTGTGGATTCTGAAAACGGTTGTGACTTCGATGAACGCTTTGATAAATATAATGTTTTCAACATCCATGTAGCTTATATAACCATCTAGACTTCAAAGCGAATAGTGGTTTTGCAAAAATGAAAACAATCTAAAAGTGTCTAAAATCGACTGGAAATCACCAAATAAGCATTTTCAAGTTGTGATGCTTTTTCATGGTTATTTGCCAAATTTTGGGAGTTTGTGGATTCTGAAAACGCTTGTGACTTTGATGAACGCTTTGATAAATATAATGTTTTCAACACCCATCTAGCTTATATTAACCATCTAGAATTCAAAGCGAATAGTGGTTTTGCAAAAATGAAAACTACCTAAAAGTGTCTAAAATCGACTGGAAATCACGAAATAAGCATTTTCAAGTTTTGTTGCTTTTTCATGGTCATTTGCCAAATTTTTTTAGTTTGTGTTTTCTGAAAACGGTTGTGACTTCGATGAACGCTTTGATAAATATAATGTTTTCAACACCCATCTAGCTTATATTAACCATCTAGACTTCAAAACGAATAGTGGTTTAGCAAAAATGAAAACTACCTAAAAGTGTCTAAAATCGACTGGAAATCACGAAATAAGCATTTTCAAGTTTTGTTGCTTTTTCATGGTCATTTGCCAAATTTTTTTAGTTTGTGTTTTCTGAAAACGGTTGTGACTTCGATGAACGCTTTGATAAATATAATGTTTTCAACACCCATCTAGCTTATATTAACCATCTAGACTTCAAAACGAATAGTGGTTTAGCAAAAATGAAAACTACCTAAAAGTGTCTAAAATCGACTGGAAATCACGAAATAAGCATTTTCAAGTTTTGTTGCTTTTTTATGGTTACTTGCCAAATTTTTTTAGGTTGTGTTTTCTGAAAACGGTTGTGACTTCGATGAACGCTTTGATAAATATAATGTTTTCAACACCCCTCTAGCTTATATTAACCATCTAGACTTCAAAACGAATAGTGGTTTTGCAAAAACGAAAACTACCTAGAAGTTTCTAAAATCGACTGGAAATCACGAAATAAGCATTTTCAAGTTTTGTTGCTTTTTCATGGTTATTTGTCAAATTTTGTGAGTTTGTGTATTCTGAAAACGGTTGTGACTTCGGTGAACGCTTTGATAAATATAATGTTTTCAACACCCATCTAGCTTATATTAACCATCTAGACTTCACAGCGAATAGTGGTTTTGCAAAAATGAAAACTACCTAAAAGTGTCTAAAATCGACTGCAAATCACGAAATAAGCATTTTCAAGTTTTGTTGCTTTTTCATGGTTATTTGCCAAATTTTGGGAGTTTGTGGATTCTGAAAACGGTTGTGACTTTGATGAACGCTTTGATAAATATAATGTTTTCAACACCCATCTAGCTTATATTAACCATCGAGACTTCAAAGCGAATAGTGGTTTTGCAAAAATGAAAACTACCTAAAAGTGTCTAAAATCGACTGCAAATCACGAAATAAGCATTTTCAAGTTTTGTTGCTTTTTCATGGTTATTTGCCAAATTTTGTGAGTTTGTGGAATCTGAAAATGGTTGTGACTTTGATGATCGCTTTGATAAATATAATGTTTTCAACACCCATCTAGCTTATATTAACCATCTAGACTTCAAAGCGAATAGTGGTTTTGCAAAAATGAAAACTACCTAAAAGTGTCTAAAATCGACTGGAAATCACGAAATAAGCATGTTCAAGTTTTGTGTCTTTATCATGGTTATTTGCCAAATTTTGGGAGTTTGTGGATTCTGAAAACGGTTGTGAGTTCGATGAACGCTTTGATAAATATAATGTTTTCAACACCCATCTAGCTTATATTAACCATCTAAACTTCAAAGCGAATAATGGTATTGCAGAAATGAAAACTATCTAAAAGCGTCTAAAATCGACTGGAAATCACGAAATAAGCATTTTCAAGTTTTGTGTCTTTGTCATGGTTATTTACCAAATTTTGGGAGTTTGTGGATTCTGAAAACGGTTGTGACTTCGATGAACGCTTTGATAAATATAATGTTTTCAACATCCATGTAGCTTATATAACCATCTAGACTTCAAAGCGAATAGTGGTTTTGCAAAAATGAAAACAATCTAAAAGTGTCTAAAATCGACTGGAAATCACCAAATAAGCATTTTCAAGTTGTGATGCTTTTTCATGGTTATTTGCCAAATTTTGGGAGTTTGTGGATTCTGAAAACGCTTGTGACTTTGATGAACGCTTTGATAAATATAATGTTTTCAACACCCATCTAGCTTATATTAACCATCTAGAATTCAAAGCGAATAGTGGTTTTGCAAAAATGAAAACTACCTAAAAGTGTCTAAAATCGACTGGAAATCACGAAATAAGCATTTTCAAGTTTTGTTGCTTTTTCATGGTCATTTGCCAAATTTTTTTAGTTTGTGTTTTCTGAAAACGGTTGTGACTTCGATGAACGCTTTGATAAATATAATGTTTTCAACACCCATCTAGCTTATATTAACCATCTAGACTTCAAAACGAATAGTGGTTTAGCAAAAATGAAAACTACCTAAAAGTGTCTAAAATCGACTGGAAATCACGAAATAAGCATTTTCAAGTTTTGTTGCTTTTTCATGGTCATTTGCCAAATTTTTTTAGTTTGTGTTTTCTGAAAACGGTTGTGACTTCGATGAACGCTTTGATAAATATAATGTTTTCAACACCCATCTAGCTTATATTAACCATCTAGACTTCAAAACGAATAGTGGTTTAGCAAAAATGAAAACTACCTAAAAGTGTCTAAAATCGACTGGAAATCACGAAATAAGCATTTTCAAGTTTTGTTGCTTTTTTATGGTTACTTGCCAAATTTTTTTAGGTTGTGTTTTCTGAAAACGGTTGTGACTTCGATGAACGCTTTGATAAATATAATGTTTTCAACACCCCTCTAGCTTATATTAACCATCTAGACTTCAAAACGAATAGTGGTTTTGCAAAAACGAAAACTACCTAGAAGTTTCTAAAATCGACTGGAAATCACGAAATAAGCATTTTCAAGTTTTGTTGCTTTTTCATGGTTATTTGTCAAATTTTGTGAGTTTGTGTATTCTGAAAACGGTTGTGACTTCGGTGAACGCTTTGATAAATATAATGTTTTCAACACCCATCTAGCTTATATTAACCATCTAGAATTCAAAGCGAATAGTGGTTTTGCAAAAACGAAAACTACCTAAATGTGTGTAAAATCGACTGGAAATCACGAAATAAGCATTTTCAAGTTTTGTTGCTTTTTCATGGTTATTTGTCAAATTTTGTGAGTTTGTGTATTCTGAAAACGGTTGTGACTTCGGTGAACGCTTTGATAAATATAATGTTTTCAACACCCATCTAGCTTATATTAATCATCTAGACTTCACAGCGAATAGTGGTTTTGCAAAAATGAAAACTACCTAAAAGTGTCTAAAATCGACTGCAAATCACGAAATAAGCATTTTCAAGTTTTGTTGCTTTTTCATGGTTATTTGCCAAATTTTGGGAGTTTGTGGATTCTGAAAACGGTTGTGACTTTGATGAACGCTTTGATAAATATAATGTTTTCAACACCCATCTAGCTTATATTAACCATCGAGACTTCAAAGCGAATAGTGGTTTTGCAAAAATGAAAACTACCTAAAAGTGTCTAAAATCGACTGCAAATCACGAAATAAGCATTTTCAAGTTTTGTTGCTTTTTCATGGTTATTTGCCAAATTTTGTGAGTTTGTGGATTCTGAAAATGGTAGTGACTTTGATGATCGCTTTGATAAATATAATGTTTTCAACACCCATCTAGCTTATATTAACCATCTAGACTTCAAAGCGAATAGTGGTTTTGCAAAAATGAAAACTACCTAAAAGTGTCTAAAATCGACTGGAAATCACGAAATAAGCATGTTCAAGTTTTGTGTCTTTATCATGGTTATTTGCCAAATTTTGGGAGTTTGTGGATTCTGAAAACGGTTGTGACTTCGATGAACGCTTTGATAAATATAATGTTTTCAACACCCATCTAGCTTATATTAACCATCTAAACTTCAAAGCGAATAATGGTATTGCAGAAATGAAAACTATCTAAAAGCGTCTAAAATCGACTGGAAATCACGAAATAAGCATTTTCAAGTTTTGTGTCTTTGTCATGGTTATTTACCAAATTTTGGGAGTTTGTGGATTCTGAAAACGGTTGTGACTTCGATGAACGCTTTGATAAATATAATGTTTTCAACACCCATCTAGCTTATATTAACCATCTAGACTTCAAAGCGAATAGTGGTTTTGCAAAAATGAAAACTACCTAAAAGTGTCTAAAATCGACTGCAAATCACAAAATAAGCATTTTCAAGTTTTGTGTCTTTATCATGGTTATTTGCCAAATTTTGGGAGTTTGTGGATTCTGAAAACGCTTGTGACTTTGATGAACGCTTTGATAAATATAATGTTTTCAACACCCATCTAGCTTATATTAACCATCTAGAATTCAAAGCGAATAGTGGTTTTGCAAAAATGAAAACTACCTAAAAGTGTCTAAAATCGACTGGAAATCACGAAATAAGCATTTTCAAGTTTTGTTGCTTTTTCATGGTCATTTGCCAAATTTTTTTAGTTTGTGTTTTCTGAAAACGGTTGTGACTTCGATGAACGCTTTGATAAATATAATGTTTTCAACACCCATCTAGCTTATATTAACCATCTAGACTTCAAAACGAATAGTGGTTTAGCAAAAATGAAAACTACCTAAAAGTGTCTAAAATCGACTGGAAATCACGAAATAAGCATTTTCAAGTTTTGTTGCTTTTTCATGGTCATTTGCCAAATTTTTTTAGTTTGTGTTTTCTGAAAACGGTTGTGACTTCGATGAACGCTTTGATAAATATAATGTTTTCAACACCCATCTAGCTTATATTAACCATCTAGACTTCAAAACGAATAGTGGTTTAGCAAAAATGAAAACTACCTAAAAGTGTCTAAAATCGACTGGAAATCACGAAATAAGCATTTTCAAGTTTTGTTGCTTTTTTATGGTTACTTGCCAAATTTTTTTAGGTTGTGTTTTCTGAAAACGGTTGTGACTTCGATGAACGCTTTGATAAATATAATGTTTTCAACACCCCTCTAGCTTATATTAACCATCTAGACTTCAAAACGAATAGTGGTTTTGCAAAAACGAAAACTACCTAGAAGTTTCTAAAATCGACTGGAAATCACGAAATAAGCATTTTCAAGTTTTGTTGCTTTTTCATGGTTATTTGTCAAATTTTGTGAGTTTGTGTATTCTGAAAACGGTTGTGACTTCGGTGAACGCTTTGATAAATATAATGTTTTCAACACCCATCTAGCTTATATTAACCATCTAGAATTCAAAGCGAATAGTGGTTTTGCAAAAACGAAAACTACCTAAATGTGTGTAAAATCGACTGGAAATCACGAAATAAGCATTTTCAAGTTTTGTTGCTTTTTCATGGTTATTTGTCAAATTTTGTGAGTTTGTGTATTCTGAAAACGGTTGTGACTTCGGTGAACGCTTTGATAAATATAATGTTTTCAACACCCATCTAGCTTATATTAATCATCTAGACTTCACAGCGAATAGTGGTTTTGCAAAAATGAAAACTACCTAAAAGTGTCTAAAATCGACTGCAAATCACGAAATAAGCATTTTCAAGTTTTGTTGCTTTTTCATGGTTATTTGCCAAATTTTGGGAGTTTGTGGATTCTGAAAACGGTTGTGACTTTGATGAACGCTTTGATAAATATAATGTTTTCAACACCCATCTAGCTTATATTAACCATCGAGACTTCAAAGCGAATAGTGGTTTTGCAAAAATGAAAACTACCTAAAAGTGTCTAAAATCGACTGCAAATCACGAAATAAGCATTTTCAAGTTTTGTTGCTTTTTCATGGTTATTTGCCAAATTTTGTGAGTTTGTGGATTCTGAAAATGGTAGTGACTTTGATGATCGCTTTGATAAATATAATGTTTTCAACACCCATCTAGCTTATATTAACCATCTAGACTTCAAAGCGAATAGTGGTTTTGCAAAAATGAAAACTACCTAAAAGTGTCTAAAATCGACTGGAAATCACGAAATAAGCATGTTCAAGTTTTGTGTCTTTATCATGGTTATTTGCCAAATTTTGGGAGTTTGTGGATTCTGAAAACGGTTGTGACTTCGATGAACGCTTTGATAAATATAATGTTTTCAACACCCATCTAGCTTATATTAACCATCTAAACTTCAAAGCGAATAATGGTATTGCAGAAATGAAAACTATCTAAAAGCGTCTAAAATCGACTGGAAATCACGAAATAAGCATTTTCAAGTTTTGTGTCTTTGTCATGGTTATTTACCAAATTTTGGGAGTTTGTGGATTCTGAAAACGGTTGTGACTTCGATGAACGCTTTGATAAATATAATGTTTTCAACACCCATCTAGCTTATATTAACCATCTAGACTTCAAAGCGAATAGTGGTTTTGCAAAAATGAAAACTACCTAAAAGTGTCTAAAATCGACTGCAAATCACAAAATAAGCATTTTCAAGTTTTGTGTCTTTATCATGGTTATTTGCCAAATTTTGGGAGTTTGTGGATTCTGAAAACGCTTGTGACTTTGATGAACGCTTTGATAAATATAATGTTTTCAACACCCATCTAGCTTATATTAACCATCTAGAATTCACAGCGAATAGTGGTTTTGCAAAAATGAAAACTACCTAAAAGTGTCTAAAATCGACTGGAAATCACGAAATAAGCATTTTCAAGTTTTGTTGCTTTTTCATGGTCATTTGCCAAATTTTTTTAGTTTGTGTTTTCTGAAAACGGTTGTGACTTCGATGAACGCTTTGATAAATATAATGTTTTCAACACCCATCTAGCTTATATTAACCATCTAGACTTCAAAGCGAATAGTGGTTTTGCAAAAATGAAAACAATCTAAAAGTGTCTAAAATCGACTGGAAATCACCAAATAAGCATTTTCAAGTTGTGATGCTTTTTCATGGTTATTTGCCAAATTTTGGGAGTTTGTGGATTCTGAAAACGCTTGTGACTTTGATGAACGCTTTGATAAATATAATGTTTTCAACACCCATCTAGCTTATATTAACCATCTAGAATTCAAAGCGAATAGTGGTTTTGCAAAAATGAAAACTACCTAAAAGTGTCTAAAATCGACTGGAAATCACGAAATAAGCATTTTCAAGTTTTGTTGCTTTTTTATGGTTACTTGCCAAATTTTTTTAGGTTGTGTTTTCTGAAAACGGTTGTGACTTCGATGAACGCTTTGATAAATATAATGTTTTCAACACCCCTCTAGCTTATATTAACCATCTAGACTTCAAAACGAATAGTGGTTTTGCAAAAACGAAAACTACCTAGAAGTTTCTAAAATCGACTGGAAATCACGAAATAAGCATTTTCAAGTTTTGTTGCTTTTTCATGGTTATTTGTCAAATTTTGTGAGTTTGTGTATTCTGAAAACGGTTGTGACTTCGGTGAACGCTTTGATAAATATAATGTTTTCAACACCCATCTAGCTTATATTAACCATCTAGAATTCAAAGCGAATAGTGGTTTTGCAAAAACGAAAACTACCTAAATGTGTGTAAAATCGACTGGAAATCACGAAATAAGCATTTTCAAGTTTTGTTGCTTTTTCATGGTTATTTGTCAAATTTTGTGAGTTTGTGTATTCTGAAAACGGTTGTGACTTCGGTGAACGCTTTGATAAATATAATGTTTTCAACACCCATCTAGCTTATATTAATCATCTAGACTTCACAGCGAATAGTGGTTTTGCAAAAATGAAAACTACCTAAAAGTGTCTAAAATCGACTGCAAATCACGAAATAAGCATTTTCAAGTTTTGTTGCTTTTTCATGGTTATTTGCCAAATTTTGGGAGTTTGTGGATTCTGAAAACGGTTGTGACTTTGATGAACGCTTTGATAAATATAATGTTTTCAACACCCATCTAGCTTATATTAACCATCGAGACTTCAAAGCGAATAGTGGTTTTGCAAAAATGAAAACTACCTAAAAGTGTCTAAAATCGACTGCAAATCACGAAATAAGCATTTTCAAGTTTTGTTGCTTTTTCATGGTTATTTGCCAAATTTTGTGAGTTTGTGGATTCTGAAAATGGTTGTGACTTTGATGATCGCTTTGATAAATATAATGTTTTCAACACCCATCTAGCTTATATTATCCATCTAGACTTCAAAGCGAATAGTGGTTTTGCAAAAATGAAAACTACCTAAAAGTGTCTAAAATCGACTGCAAATCACAAAATAAGCATTTTCAAGTTTTGTGTCTTTATCATGGTTATTTGCCAAATTTTGGGAGTTTGTGGATTCTGAAAACGCTTGTGACTTTGATGAACGCTTTGATAAATATAATGTTTTCAACACCCATCTAGCTTATATTAACCATCTAGAATTCAAAGCGAATAGTGGTTTTGCAAAAATGAAAACTACCTAAAAGTGTCTAAAATCGACTGGAAATCACGAAATAAGCATTTTCAAGTTTTGTTGCTTTTTCATGGTCATTTGCCAAATTTTTTTAGTTTGTGTTTTCTGAAAACGGTTGTGACTTCGATGAACGCTTTGATAAATATAATGTTTTCAACACCCATCTAGCTTATATTAACCATCTAGACTTCAAAACGAATAGTGGTTTAGCAAAAATGAAAACTACCTAAAAGTGTCTAAAATCGACTGGAAATCACGAAATAAGCATTTTCAAGTTTTGTTGCTTTTTCATGGTCATTTGCCAAATTTTTTTAGTTTGTGTTTTCTGAAAACGGTTGTGACTTCGATGAACGCTTTGATAAATATAATGTTTTCAACACCCATCTAGCTTATATTAACCATCTAGACTTCAAAACGAATAGTGGTTTAGCAAAAATGAAAACTACCTAAAAGTGTCTAAAATCGACTGGAAATCACGAAATAAGCATTTTCAAGTTTTGTTGCTTTTTTATGGTTACTTGCCAAATTTTTTTAGGTTGTGTTTTCTGAAAACGGTTGTGACTTCGATGAACGCTTTGATAAATATAATGTTTTCAACACCCCTCTAGCTTATATTAACCATCTAGACTTCAAAACGAATAGTGGTTTTGCAAAAACGAAAACTACCTAGAAGTTTCTAAAATCGACTGGAAATCACGAAATAAGCATTTTCAAGTTTTGTTGCTTTTTCATGGTTATTTGTCAAATTTTGTGAGTTTGTGTATTCTGAAAACGGTTGTGACTTCGGTGAACGCTTTGATAAATATAATGTTTTCAACACCCATCTAGCTTATATTAACCATCTAGAATTCAAAGCGAATAGTGGTTTTGCAAAAACGAAAACTACCTAAATGTGTGTAAAATCGACTGGAAATCACGAAATAAGCATTTTCAAGTTTTGTTGCTTTTTCATGGTTATTTGTCAAATTTTGTGAGTTTGTGTATTCTGAAAACGGTTGTGACTTCGGTGAACGCTTTGATAAATATAATGTTTTCAACACCCATCTAGCTTATATTAATCATCTAGACTTCACAGCGAATAGTGGTTTTGCAAAAATGAAAACTACCTAAAAGTGTCTAAAATCGACTGCAAATCACGAAATAAGCATTTTCAAGTTTTGTTGCTTTTTCATGGTTATTTGCCAAATTTTGGGAGTTTGTGGATTCTGAAAACGGTTGTGACTTTGATGAACGCTTTGATAAATATAATGTTTTCAACACCCATCTAGCTTATATTAACCATCGAGACTTCAAAGCGAATAGTGGTTTTGCAAAAATGAAAACTACCTAAAAGTGTCTAAAATCGACTGCAAATCACGAAATAAGCATTTTCAAGTTTTGTTGCTTTTTCATGGTTATTTGCCAAATTTTGTGAGTTTGTGGATTCTGAAAATGGTAGTGACTTTGATGATCGCTTTGATAAATATAATGTTTTCAACACCCATCTAGCTTATATTAACCATCTAGACTTCAAAGCGAATAGTGGTTTTGCAAAAATGAAAACTACCTAAAAGTGTCTAAAATCGACTGGAAATCACGAAATAAGCATGTTCAAGTTTTGTGTCTTTATCATGGTTATTTGCCAAATTTTGGGAGTTTGTGGATTCTGAAAACGGTTGTGACTTCGATGAACGCTTTGATAAATATAATGTTTTCAACACCCATCTAGCTTATATTAACCATCTAAACTTCAAAGCGAATAATGGTATTGCAGAAATGAAAACTATCTAAAAGCGTCTAAAATCGACTGGAAATCACGAAATAAGCATTTTCAAGTTTTGTGTCTTTGTCATGGTTATTTACCAAATTTTGGGAGTTTGTGGATTCTGAAAACGGTTGTGACTTCGATGAACGCTTTGATAAATATAATGTTTTCAACACCCATCTAGCTTATATTAACCATCTAGACTTCAAAGCGAATAGTGGTTTTGCAAAAATGAAAACTACCTAAAAGTGTCTAAAATCGACTGCAAATCACAAAATAAGCATTTTCAAGTTTTGTGTCTTTATCATGGTTATTTGCCAAATTTTGGGAGTTTGTGGATTCTGAAAACGCTTGTGACTTTGATGAACGCTTTGATAAATATAATGTTTTCAACACCCATCTAGCTTATATTAACCATCTAGAATTCAAAGCGAATAGTGGTTTTGCAAAAATGAAAACTACCTAAAAGTGTCTAAAATCGACTGGAAATCACGAAATAAGCATTTTCAAGTTTTGTTGCTTTTTCATGGTCATTTGCCAAATTTTTTTAGTTTGTGTTTTCTGAAAACGGTTGTGACTTCGATGAACGCTTTGATAAATATAATGTTTTCAACACCCATCTAGCTTATATTAACCATCTAGACTTCAAAGCGAATAGTGGTTTTGCAAAAATGAAAACAATCTAAAAGTGTCTAAAATCGACTGGAAATCACCAAATAAGCATTTTCAAGTTGTGATGCTTTTTCATGGTTATTTGCCAAATTTTGGGAGTTTGTGGATTCTGAAAACGCTTGTGACTTTGATGAACGCTTTGATAAATATAATGTTTTCAACACCCATCTAGCTTATATTAACCATCTAGAATTCAAAGCGAATAGTGGTTTTGCAAAAATGAAAACTACCTAAAAGTGTCTAAAATCGACTGGAAATCACGAAATAAGCATTTTCAAGTTTTGTTGCTTTTTTATGGTTACTTGCCAAATTTTTTTAGGTTGTGTTTTCTGAAAACGGTTGTGACTTCGATGAACGCTTTGATAAATATAATGTTTTCAACACCCCTCTAGCTTATATTAACCATCTAGACTTCAAAGCGAATAGTGGTTTTGCAAAAACGAAAACTACCTAAATGTGTGTAAAATCGACTGGAAATCACGAAATAAGCATTTTCAAGTTTTGTTGCTTTTTCATGGTTATTTGTCAAATTTTGTGAGTTTGTGTATTCTGAAAACGGTTGTGACTTCGGTGAACGCTTTGATAAATATAATGTTTTCAACACCCATCTAGCTTATATTAATCATCTAGACTTCACAGCGAATAGTGGTTTTGCAAAAATGAAAACTACCTAAAAGTGTCTAAAATCGACTGCAAATCACGAAATAAGCATTTTCAAGTTTTGTTGCTTTTTCATGGTTATTTGCCAAATTTTGGGAGTTTGTGGATTCTGAAAACGGTTGTGACTTTGATGAACGCTTTGATAAATATAATGTTTTCAACACCCATCTAGCTTATATTAACCATCGAGACTTCAAAGCGAATAGTGGTTTTGCAAAAATGAAAACTACCTAAAAGTGTCTAAAATCGACTGCAAATCACGAAATAAGCATTTTCAAGTTTTGTTGCTTTTTCATGGTTATTTGCCAAATTTTGTGAGTTTGTGGATTCTGAAAATGGTAGTGACTTTGATGATCGCTTTGATAAATATAATGTTTTCAACACCCATCTAGCTTATATTAACCATCTAGACTTCAAAGCGAATAGTGGTTTTGCAAAAATGAAAACTACCTAAAAGTGTCTAAAATCGACTGGAAATCACGAAATAAGCATGTTCAAGTTTTGTGTCTTTATCATGGTTATTTGCCAAATTTTGGGAGTTTGTGGATTCTGAAAACGGTTGTGACTTCGATGAACGCTTTGATAAATATAATGTTTTCAACACCCATCTAGCTTATATTAACCATCTAAACTTCAAAGCGAATAATGGTATTGCAGAAATGAAAACTATCTAAAAGCGTCTAAAATCGACTGGAAATCACGAAATAAGCATTTTCAAGTTTTGTGTCTTTGTCATGGTTATTTACCAAATTTTGGGAGTTTGTGGATTCTGAAAACGGTTGTGACTTCGATGAACGCTTTGATAAATATAATGTTTTCAACACCCATCTAGCTTATATTAACCATCTAGACTTCAAAGCGAATAGTGGTTTTGCAAAAATGAAAACTACCTAAAAGTGTCTAAAATCGACTGCAAATCACAAAATAAGCATTTTCAAGTTTTGTGTCTTTATCATGGTTATTTGCCAAATTTTGGGAGTTTGTGGATTCTGAAAACGCTTGTGACTTTGATGAACGCTTTGATAAATATAATGTTTTCAACACCCATCTAGCTTATATTAACCATCTAGAATTCAAAGCGAATAGTGGTTTTGCAAAAATGAAAACTACCTAAAAGTGTCTAAAATCGACTGGAAATCACGAAATAAGCATTTTCAAGTTTTGTTGCTTTTTCATGGTCATTTGCCAAATTTTTTTAGTTTGTGTTTTCTGAAAACGGTTGTGACTTCGATGAACGCTTTGATAAATATAATGTTTTCAACACCCATCTAGCTTATATTAACCATCTAGACTTCAAAGCGAATAGTGGTTTTGCAAAAATGAAAACAATCTAAAAGTGTCTAAAATCGACTGGAAATCACCAAATAAGCATTTTCAAGTTGTGATGCTTTTTCATGGTTATTTGCCAAATTTTGGGAGTTTGTGGATTCTGAAAACGCTTGTGACTTTGATGAACGCTTTGATAAATATAATGTTTTCAACACCCATCTAGCTTATATTAACCATCTAGAATTCAAAGCGAATAGTGGTTTTGCAAAAATGAAAACTACCTAAAAGTGTCTAAAATCGACTGGAAATCACGAAATAAGCATTTTCAAGTTTTGTTGCTTTTTTATGGTTACTTGCCAAATTTTTTTAGGTTGTGTTTTCTGAAAACGGTTGTGACTTCGATGAACGCTTTGATAAATATAATGTTTTCAACACCCCTCTAGCTTATATTAACCATCTAGACTTCAAAACGAATAGTGGTTTTGCAAAAACGAAAACTACCTAGAAGTTTCTAAAATCGACTGGAAATCACGAAATAAGCATTTTCAAGTTTTGTTGCTTTTTCATGGTTATTTGTCAAATTTTGTGAGTTTGTGTATTCTGAAAACGGTTGTGACTTCGGTGAACGCTTTGATAAATATAATGTTTTCAACACCCATCTAGCTTATATTAACCATCTAGAATTCAAAGCGAATAGTGGTTTTGCAAAAACGAAAACTACCTAAATGTGTGTAAAATCGACTGGAAATCACGAAATAAGCATTTTCAAGTTTTGTTGCTTTTTCATGGTTATTTGTCAAATTTTGTGAGTTTGTGTATTCTGAAAACGGTTGTGACTTCGGTGAACGCTTTGATAAATATAATGTTTTCAACACCCATCTAGCTTATATTAATCATCTAGACTTCACAGCGAATAGTGGTTTTGCAAAAATGAAAACTACCTAAAAGTGTCTAAAATCGACTGCAAATCACGAAATAAGCATTTTCAAGTTTTGTTGCTTTTTCATGGTTATTTGCCAAATTTTGGGAGTTTGTGGATTCTGAAAACGGTTGTGACTTTGATGAACGCTTTGATAAATATAATGTTTTCAACACCCATCTAGCTTATATTAACCATCGAGACTTCAAAGCGAATAGTGGTTTTGCAAAAATGAAAACTACCTAAAAGTGTCTAAAATCGACTGCAAATCACGAAATAAGCATTTTCAAGTTTTGTTGCTTTTTCATGGTTATTTGCCAAATTTTGTGAGTTTGTGGATTCTGAAAATGGTTGTGACTTTGATGATCGCTTTGATAAATATAATGTTTTCAACACCCATCTAGCTTATATTATCCATCTAGACTTCAAAGCGAATAGTGGTTTTGCAAAAATGAAAACTACCTAAAAGTGTCTAAAATCGACTGGAAATCACGAAATAAGCATGTTCAAGTTTTGTGTCTTTATCATGGTTATTTGCCAAATTTTGGGAGTTTGTGGATTCTGAAAACGGTTGTGACTTCGATGAACGCTTTGATAAATATAATGTTTTCAACACCCATCTAGCTTATATTAACCATCTAAACTTCAAAGCGAATAATGGTATTGCAGAAATGAAAACTATCTAAAAGCGTCTAAAATCGACTGGAAATCACGAAATAAGCATTTTCAAGTTTTGTGTCTTTGTCATGGTTATTTACCAAATTTTGGGAGTTTGTGGATTCTGAAAACGGTTGTGACTTCGATGAACGCTTTGATAAATATAATGTTTTCAACACCCATCTAGCTTATATTAACCATCTAGACTTCAAAGCGAATAGTGGTTTTGCAAAAATGAAAACTATCTAAAAGTGTCTAAAATCGACTGCAAATCACAAAATAAGCATTTTCAAGTTTTGTGTCTTTATCATGGTTATTTGCCAAATTTTGGGAGTTTGTGGATTCTGAAAACGGTTGTGACTTCGATGAACGCTTTGATAAATATAATGTTTTCAACATCCATGTAGCTTATATAACCATCTAGACTTCAAAGCGAATAGTGGTTTTGCAAAAATGAAAACAATCTAAAAGTGTCTAAAATCGACTGGAAATCACCAAATAAGCATTTTCAAGTTGTGATGCTTTTTCATGGTTATTTGCCAAATTTTGGGAGTTTGTGGATTCTGAAAACGGTTGTGACTTTGATGAACGCTTTGATAAATATAATGTTTTCAACACCCATCTAGCTTATATTAACCATCGAGACTTCAAAGCGAATAGTGGTTTTGCAAAAATGAAAACTACCTAAAAGTGTCTAAAATCGACTGCAAATCACGAAATAAGCATTTTCAAGTTTTGTTGCTTTTTCATGGTTATTTGCCAAATTTTGTGAGTTTGTGGATTCTGAAAATGGTTGTGACTTTGATGATCGCTTTGATAAATATAATGTTTTCAACACCCATCTAGCTTATATTAACCATCTAGACTTCAAAGCGAATAGTGGTATTGCAAAAATGAAAACTACCTAAAAGCGTCTAAAATCGACTGGAAATCACGAAATAAGCATGTTCAAGTTTTGTGTCTTTGTCATGGTTATTTACCAAATTTTGGGAGTTTGTGGATTCTGAAAACGGTTGTGACTTCGATGAACGCTTTGATAAATATAATGTTTTCAACACCCATCTAGCTTATATTAACCATCTAGACTTCAAAGCGAATAGTGGTTTTGCAAAAATGAAAACTACCTAAAAGTGTCTAAAATCGACTGCAAATCACAAAATAAGCATTTTCAAGTTTTGTGTCTTTATCATGGTTATTTGCCAAATTTTGGGAGTTTGTGGATTCTGAAAACGCTTGTGACTTTGATGAACGCTTTGATAAATATAATGTTTTCAACACCCATCTAGCTTATATTAACCATCTAGAATTCAAAGCGAATAGTGGTTTTGCAAAAATGAAAACTACCTAAAAGTGTCTAAAATCGACTGGAAATCACGAAATAAGCATTTTCAAGTTTTGTTGCTTTTTCATGGTCATTTGCCAAATTTTTTTAGTTTGTGTTTTCTGAAAACGGTTGTGACTTCGATGAACGCTTTGATAAATATAATGTTTTCAACACCCATCTAGCTTATATTAACCATCTAGACTTCAAAGCGAATAGTGGTTTTGCAAAAATGAAAACAATCTAAAAGTGTCTAAAATCGACTGGAAATCACCAAATAAGCATTTTCAAGTTGTGATGCTTTTTCATGGTTATTTGCCAAATTTTGGGAGTTTGTGGATTCTGAAAACGCTTGTGACTTTGATGAACGCTTTGATAAATATAATGTTTTCAACACCCATCTAGCTTATATTAACCATCTAGAATTCAAAGCGAATAGTGGTTTTGCAAAAATGAAAACTACCTAAAAGTGTCTAAAATCGACTGGAAATCACGAAATAAGCATTTTCAAGTTTTGTTGCTTTTTTATGGTTACTTGCCAAATTTTTTTAGGTTGTGTTTTCTGAAAACGGTTGTGACTTCGATGAACGCTTTGATAAATATAATGTTTTCAACACCCCTCTAGCTTATATTAACCATCTAGACTTCAAAACGAATAGTGGTTTTGCAAAAACGAAAACTACCTAGAAGTTTCTAAAATCGACTGGAAATCACGAAATAAGCATTTTCAAGTTTTGTTGCTTTTTCATGGTTATTTGTCAAATTTTGTGAGTTTGTGTATTCTGAAAACGGTTGTGACTTCGGTGAACGCTTTGATAAATATAATGTTTTCAACACCCATCTAGCTTATATTAACCATCTAGAATTCAAAGCGAATAGTGGTTTTGCAAAAACGAAAACTACCTAAATGTGTCTAAAATCGACTGGAAATCACGAAATAAGCATTTTCAAGTTTTGTTGCTTTTTCATGGTTATTTGTCAAATTTTGTGAGTTTGTGTATTCTGAAAACGGTTGTGACTTCGGTGAACGCTTTGATAAATATAATGTTTTCAACACCCATCTAGCTTATATTAACCATCTAGACTTCACAGCGAATAGTGGTTTTGCAAAAATGAAAACTACCTAAAAGTGTCTAAAATCGACTGCAAATCACGAAATAAGCATTTTCAAGTTTTGTTGCTTTTTCATGGTTATTTGCCAAATTTTGGGAGTTTGTGGATTCTGAAAACGGTTGTGACTTTGATGAACGCTTTGATAAATATAATGTTTTCAACACCCATCTAGCTTATATTAACCATCGAGACTTCAAAGCGAATAGTGGTTTTGCAAAAATGAAAACTACCTAAAAGTGTCTAAAATCG
This sequence comes from Octopus bimaculoides, assembly GCF_046866305.1. NCBI lineage: Eukaryota > Metazoa > Mollusca > Cephalopoda > Octopoda > Octopodidae > Octopus > Octopus bimaculoides. The sequence continues at coordinate 79,215,862 of NC_142935.1, forward strand.
ACTGCAAATCACGAAATAAGCATTTTCAAGTTTTGTTGCTTTTTCATGGTTATTTGCCAAATTTTGTGAGTTTGTGGATTCTGAAAATGGTTGTGACTTTGATGATCGCTTTGATAAATATAATGTTTTCAACACCCATCTAGCTTATATTAACCATCTAGACTTCAAAGCGAATAGTGGTTTTGCAAAAATGAAAACTACCTAAAAGTGTCTAAAATCGACTGGAAATCACGAAATAAGCATGTTCAAGTTTTGTGTCTTTATCATGGTTATTTGCCAAATTTTGGGAGTTTGTGGATTCTGAAAACGGTTGTGACTTCGATGAACGCTTTGATAAATATAATGTTTTCAACACCCATCTAGCTTATATTAACCATCTAAACTTCAAAGCGAATAATGGTATTGCAGAAATGAAAACTATCTAAAAGCGTCTAAAATCGACTGGAAATCACGAAATAAGCATTTTCAAGTTTTGTGTCTTTGTCATGGTTATTTACCAAATTTTGGGAGTTTGTGGATTCTGAAAACGGTTGTGACTTCGATGAACGCTTTGATAAATATAATGTTTTCAACACCCATCTAGCTTATATTAACCATCTAGACTTCAAAGCGAATAGTGGTTTTGCAAAAATGAAAACTATCTAAAAGTGTCTAAAATCGACTGCAAATCACAAAATAAGCATTTTCAAGTTTTGTGTCTTTATCATGGTTATTTGCCAAATTTTGGGAGTTTGTGGATTCTGAAAACGGTTGTGACTTCGATGAACGCTTTGATAAATATAATGTTTTCAACATCCATGTAGCTTATATAACCATCTAGACTTCAAAGCGAATAGTGGTTTTGCAAAAATGAAAACAATCTAAAAGTGTCTAAAATCGACTGGAAATCACCAAATAAGCATTTTCAAGTTGTGATGCTTTTTCATGGTTATTTGCCAAATTTTGGGAGTTTGTGGATTCTGAAAACGCTTGTGACTTTGATGAACGCTTTGATAAATATAATGTTTTCAACACCCATCTAGCTTATATTAACCATCTAGAATTCAAAGCGAATAGTGGTTTTGCAAAAATGAAAACTACCTAAAAGTGTCTAAAATCGACTGGAAATCACGAAATAAGCATTTTCAAGTTTTGTTGCTTTTTCATGGTCATTTGCCAAATTTTTTTAGTTTGTGTTTTCTGAAAACGGTTGTGACTTCGATGAACGCTTTGATAAATATAATGTTTTCAACACCCATCTAGCTTATATTAACCATCTAGACTTCAAAACGAATAGTGGTTTAGCAAAAATGAAAACTACCTAAAAGTGTCTAAAATCGACTGGAAATCACGAAATAAGCATTTTCAAGTTTTGTTGCTTTTTTATGGTTACTTGCCAAATTTTTTTAGGTTGTGTTTTCTGAAAACGGTTGTGACTTCGATGAACGCTTTGATAAATATAATGTTTTCAACACCCCTCTAGCTTATATTAACCATCTAGACTTCAAAACGAATAGTGGTTTTGCAAAAACGAAAACTACCTAGAAGTGTCTAAAATCGACTGGAAATCACGAAATAAGCATTTTCAAGTTTTGTTGCTTTTTCATGGTTATTTGTCAAATTTTGTGAGTTTGTGTATTCTGAAAACGGTTGTGACTTCGGTGAACGCTTTGATAAATATAATGTTTTCAACACCCATCTAGCTTATATTAACCATCTAGAATTCAAAGCGAATAGTGGTTTTGCAAAAACGAAAACTACCTAAATGTGTCTAAAATCGACTGGAAATCACGAAATAAGCATTTTCAAGTTTTGTTGCTTTTTCATGGTTATTTGCCAAATTTTTTTAGTTTGTATTTTCTGAAAACGGTTGTGACTTCGATGAACGCTTTGATAAATATAATGTTTTCAACACCCCTCTAGCTTATATTAACCATCTAGACTTCAAAACGAATAGTGGTTTTGCAAAAACGAAAACTACCTAGAAGTGTCTAAAATCGACTGGAAATCACGAAATAAGCATTTTCAAGTTTTGTTGCTTTTTCATGGTTATTTGTCAAATTTTGTGAGTTTGTGTATTCTGAAAACGGTTGTGACTTCGGTGAACGCTTTGATAAATATAATGTTTTCAACACCCATCTAGCTTATATTAACCATCTAGAATTCAAAGCGAATAGTGGTTTTGCAAAAACGAAAACTACCTAAATGTGTCTAAAATCGACTGGAAATCACGAAATAAGCATTTTCAAGTTTTGTTGCTTTTTCATGGTTATTTGCCAAATTTTTTTAGTTTGTATTTTCTGAAAACGGTTGTGACTTCGATGAACGCTTTGATAAATATAATGTTTTCAACACCCCTCTAGCTTATATTAACCATCTAGACTTCAAAACGAATAGTGGTTTTGCAAAAATGAAAACTACCTAAAAGTGTCTAAAATCGACTGCAAATCACGAAATAAGCATTTTCAAGTTTTGTTGCTTTTTCATAGTTATTTGCCAAATTTTGGGAGTTTGTGGATTCTGAAAACGGTTGTGACTTTGATGAACGCTTTGATAAATATAATGTTTTCAACACCCATCTAGCTTATATTAACCATCTAGACTTCACAGCGAATAGTGGTTTTGCAAAAATGAAAACTACCTAAAAGTGTCTAAAATCGACTGCAAATCACGAAATAAGCATTTTCAAGTTTTGTTGCTTTTTCATGGTTATTTGCCAAATTTTGTGAGTTTGTGGATTCTGAAAATGGTTGTGACTTTGATGATCGCTTTGATAAATATAATGTTTTCAACACCCATCTAGCTTATATTAACCATCTAGACTTCAAAGCGAATAGTGGTTTTGCAAAAATGAAAACTACCTAAAAGTGTCTAAAATCGACTGGAAATCACGAAATAAGCATGTTCAAGTTTTGTGTCTTTATCATGGTTATTTGCCAAATTTTGGGAGTTTGTGGATTCTGAAAACGGTTGTGACTTCGATGAACGCTTTGATAAATATAATGTTTTCAACACCCATCTAGCTTATATTAACCATCTAAACTTCAAAGCGAATAATGGTTTTGCAGAAATGAAAACTATCTAAAAGTGTCTAAAATCGACTGGAAATCACCAAATAAGCATTTTCAAGTTGTGATGCTTTTTCATGGTTATTTGCCAAATTTTGGGAGTTTGTGGATTCTGAAAACGCTTGTGACTTTGATGAACGCTTTGATAAATATAATGTTTTCAACACCCATCTAGCTTATATTAACCATCTAGAATTCAAAGCGAATAGTGGTTTTGCAAAAATGAAAACTACCTAAAAGTGTCTAAAATCGACTGGAAATCACGAAATAAGCATTTTCAAGTTTCGTTGCTTTTTCATGGTCATTTGCCAAATTTTTTTAGTTTGTGTTTTCTGAAAACGGTTGTGACTTCGATGAACGCTTTGATAAATATAATGTTTTCAACACCCATCTAGCTTATATTAACCATCTAGACTTCAAAACGAATAGTGGTTTAGCAAAAATGAAAACTACCTAAAAGTGTCTAAAATCGACTGGAAATCACGAAATAAGCATTTTCAAGTTTTGTTGCTTTTTTATGGTTACTTGCCAAATTTTTTTAGGTTGTGTTTTCTGAAAACGGTTGTGACTTCGATGAACGCTTTGATAAATATAATGTTTTCAACACCCCTCTAGCTTATATTAACCATCTAGACTTCAAAACGAATAGTGGTTTTGCAAAAACGAAAACTACCTAGAAGTGTCTAAAATCGACTGGAAATCAAGAAATAAGCATTTTCAAGTTTTGTTGCTTTTTCATGGTTATTTGTCAAATTTTGTGAGTTTGTGTATTCTGAAAACGGTTGTGACTTCGGTGAACGCTTTGATAAATATAATGTTTTCAACACCCATCTAGCTTATATTAACCATCTAGAATTCAAAGCGAATAGTGGTTTTGCAAAAACGAAAACTACCTAAATGTGTCTAAAATCGACTGGAAATCACGAAATAAGCATTTTCAAGTTTTGTTGCTTTTTCATGGTTATTTGCCAAATTTTCTTAGTTTGTATTTTCTGAAAACGGTTGTGACTTCGATGAACGCTTTGATAAATATAATGTTTTCAACACCCATCTAGCTTATATTAACCATCTAGAATTCAAATCGAATAGTGGTTTTGCAAAAACTGAAAATTACCTAAAAGTGTCTAAAATCAACTGGAAATCACGAAATAAGCATTTTCAAGTTTTGTTGCTTTTTCATGGTTACTTGCCAAATTTTTTTAATTTGTGTTTTCTGTAAACGGTTGTGACTTCGATGAACGCTTTGATAAATATAATGTTTTCAACACCCATCTAGCTTATATTAACCATCTAGACTTCAAAACGAATAGTGGTTTTGCAAAAACGAAAACTACCTAAAAGTGTCTAAAATCAACGGGAAATTACGAAATAAGCATCAAGTTTTGTTGCTTTTTCATGGTTATTTGCCAAATTTTGTGAGTTTGTGTTTTCTGTAAACTGTTGTGACTTCGATGAACGCTTTGATAAATATAATGTTTTCAACACCCATCTAGCTTATATTAACCATCTAGACTTCAAAACGAATAGTGGTTTTGCAAAAACTGAAAACTACCTAAAAGTGTCAAAATCGACTGGAATTCACGAAATAAGCATTTTCAAGTTTTGTTGTTTTTTCATGGTTATTTGCCAAATTTTGGGAGTTTGTGTTTTCTGAAAACGCTTGTGACTTCGATGAACGCTTTGATAAAGTGCTTTTTGCAAAAATGAAAACTATCTAAAAGTGTAAAAATACGACTGGAAAACACGAAATTGGAATTTTCAAATTTTGTCGTTTTTTCATGCGTATTTGCAAAATTTGTGACTTAGTCTTTTGGGAGAAACTTTGTGATTGATGTGAAATCTTTGATAAATATAATTTTCTCATTAATCATCTAACTTTTATTTACCCATAAGATTTCAAATTAAAAACGTTTTGTCGCGAAAATGAGATGTGCTTATTTGCAATCTATTGAAACAATGTACGAACCTTTGTGATTTCAGCGAACACTTTGATAAATATAATCTCATTAACCATCTAACGTATATTAACCCATTAGATTCTAAACTAAACAATGTTTGTTGCGAAAATTAAATGTGCTTATTTGCAATTTTGTTTGATTTATTCTTTTGTGAGAAACGTTGTAGTTTCAATGAAGTGTTTGATACATATCATCTTCTCATCAATAATCTAACGTATATTAACCCATTAGATTTGAAAATAAAGTGTTTGTTGCGAAAATAAAAAGTGCTTATTTGCAATATATCGTGAGTTTGTGTTATTTGAGAAACACTGATTTCAGTGAAATTTTATATACATATAATCTTCTTATGAATGATCTAACCATTAGATTTCAAAATAAAAACAGTTTGTCACGAAAATGAAAATTGACTTTTTGTTTTATCAGAAACGCTGGGGTTTCAGTGAACCGTTTGATACTAATCATCTTCTCATCAATAATGTAACGTATATCAAACCATTAGATTTCACAATGAAATGTGTTTCTCGCAAAAATGGAAATTGCTTATATGAAATATTTTGTGACTTCGTGTTATGTGAGAATGGTTGTGATTGCAGTGAACTGTTTGATAAATATAATCTTCTCATTAATCATCTAAGTTATATTAACCCATTAGATTTTAAAGCAAAAAGTGTTTGTCGCGACAACGAAACGTGCTTTTTTGCAATATATTATGACAATGTGTTATATGCGTACCTTTGTGATTTCAGTGAACTCTTTGATAAATATAATCTTCTCATTAGTCATCTAACATGTATTATCCCATTAGATTTTAAATTGAACAGAGTTTGTTGCGAAAAGGAAAGGTGATAATTTGCAATATATTGTGATTTTTTGTTATGTGAGAAACGTTGTGATTGCAGTGAACTGATTGAGAAATATAATCTTGTCATCAATGATCTAATGTACATTAGAATTCAAATTAAAAAGTGTTTGTCGCTAAAATGAAACGTGCGTATTTGCAATAATTTGTTACTTAGAGTTTTGTGAGAAACGTTGTGATTTCAGTGAACTGTTTAACAAATATCATCTTCTCATCAATAATTGAACGTATACTGAACGTATATTGAACGTATATTAACCCATTAGATTTCAAAATAAAGTGTTTGTCGCGAAAATAAAAAGTGATTATATGCAATATACTGTGACTTTGTGTTATGTGAGAAACATTGTCATTTCATTGTACTTTTTGATAAATATAATCTTCTAATCAACCATCTAACGTATATTAACCCATTAGATTTCAAAATATGGTGTTTGTCGCGTAAATAAAAAGTACTTTCTTGCAATATATTGTGGCTTTGTGTTATGTGAAAAACATTGTGAATTCAGTGAACTGTCTGATAAATATAATCTCCTCATCAATAATCTATTGTACATTAACTCAGTAGATTTCAAAATAAAAAATATTTTTCTCGAAAATGAAAAGTGCTTATTTGCAATATATTGTATTTTGTGTTTTGTGAGAAACGTTGTGTTTTCAGTGAACAGTTTGATACATATCTTCTCATCAATAATTTAACGTATAATAACCCATTAGATTTCAAAATAAAAAATGTTAGTCGCACAAATGAAAAGAGCTTATTTTCAATATTTCGTGATTTAGTGCTTTGTGAGAAACGTTGTGATTTCAGTGAACTCTTTGATAAATATAATTGTCTCATTATTCATCTAACTTATATTAACCCATTAGATTTCACAATGAAATGTGTTTCTCTCGCAAAAATGGAAAGTGGTTTTTTGGAATATGTTGTGACTTAGTGTTTTGTGAGAAACTTTGTGATTTCAGCGAACAATTTGCTAAATATAATCTTCTTATCTATCATCTAACTTATATTAAACGATTAGATTTCAAAATAAAGAATTTGTCGCGAAAATAAAAAGTGCTTTTTTGCAATATATTGTGAGATTTTGTTAAGTGAGAAAAGTTGTGATTTCAGTGAACATTTTGATAAATATAATCTTCTGATCAACTATCGAACGTATATTAACCCACTAGATTTAAAAAGAAACTGTTTGTCGCGAAAATAAAAAGTACCTATTTGCAATATTTTGTGACTTAGTAGTTTGTGAGAAACGTTGTGATTTCAGTGAACTCTTTGATAAATATATTCTTCTCATTAATCATCTAACTTATATTAACCCATTAGATTTCACAATGAAATGTCTTTCTCGCAAAAATGGAAAGTGCTTATTTGCAATATGTTGTCACTTAGTGTTTCCTGAGAAACATTGTGATTTGGTGAACCTTTTCATAATTTTAATCTTCACATCAACAATCTAATGTACATTAACGCATTAGGTTTCAAAATGAAAAATGTTTGTCGCGAAAATGAATAGTGCTTATTTGCAATATTTTGTGACTTTGTCTTTTGTGAGAAATTTTGAGATTTCAGTGAAATGTTTGATAAATATAAACTTCTCATTAATCATCCAACTTATATTAACCCATTAGATTTCAAAGTAAAAAGGTTTGTCGCGAAAATGGTAAGTGCTAATTTACAATATATTGTGATTTTTGTTATGGCAGAAACATTGTGATTGCAGTGAACGGTTTGATAAATATATTCTTCTCATCAATAATATAATGTACATTAACGCATTAGATTTCAAAATGAAAAATATTTGTCACGAAAATGAAAAATGCATATTTGCAATATATTGTAACTTTTTGTAATCTCAGAAACATTGTGAATTCAGTGAACCCTTTGCTAAATTTAATGTTCTCATCAATAATCTAACGATTATTAACCCATTAGATTTCAAAATGAAATGCGTTTTTCGCGGAAATGAAAATTGCTTATTTCTATTATTTTGTGACTTAGTGTTTTGTGAGAAACGTTGTGGTTTCAGTGAACTGTTTGATAAATATCATCTTATCAATAATTTAACCCATTAGATTTCAAAATGAAAAGTGTCTGTCGTACAAATAAAAAGTCCTTATTTGTAGTATTTTTTGACTGAGTGCTTTGTGAGAAACGTTGTGATTTCAGTGAACGTTTTGATAAATATAATCTTCTCATTAATCATCTAACTTATATAAACCCATTAGATTTCGCAATGAAATGTCTTTGTCGCAAAAATGGAAAGTGCTTATTTGCAATATATTGTGACTTTGTCTTTTGTGAGAAACTTTGAGATTTCAGTTAACTCTTTGATAATTATAATCTTCTCATTAATCATCTAACTTATATTAACCCATTAGATTTCAAAGTATAAAGTGTTTGTCACGGAAATGAAACGTGCTTATTTGCAATATATTTTGACACTGTGTTATGTGCGAAACTTTGTGATTTCAGTGAACTCTTTGATAAATATAATCTTCTCATTAATCATCTAACGTATATTAAACCTTTAGTTTTTTAATTGAAAACTTTTTGTTGCGAAAATGAAAAGTGCTTATTTGCAATATATTTTAACTTTTTGTAATGCGAGAAACGTTGTGAATTCAGTGAAATCTTTGCTAAATATAATGTTATCATCAATAATCCAACGTTTATTAACCCATCAGATTTTAAAATGAAAAGAGTTTTTCGCGAAAATGAAAAGTGCTTATTTGTAATATTTTGTGACTTAGCGTTTTTTGAGAAAAGTTGTGTTTTCAGTGAACTGTTTGATAAATATTATCTTATCAATAATTTAACCCATTAGATTTCAAATTAAAAAGCGTCTGTCGCTCAAATAAAAAGGGCTTATTTACAATATGTTTTGACTTAGTGCTTTGTGAGAAACGTAGTGCTTTGTGAGAAACGTTGTGATTGCAGCGAACTCTGATGAATATAATCTTCTCATTAATCATCTAACTTATATAAACCCATTAGATTTCACAATGAAATGCCTTTGTCGCAAAAATGGAAAGTGCTTATTTGCAATATATTGTGACTTTGTGTTATGTGAGAAACGTTGTGATTGCTGTGAACTGTTTGATAAATATAATCTTCTCATCAATAATCTTAATGTACATTAAACCCATTAGATTTCAAAGTAAAAACCGTTTGTCGCGAAAATGAAATGTGCTTATTTGCAATATATTTTAACACTGCGTTATGTGCGAAAATTTGTTATTTCAGTGAACTCTTTGATAAATATAATCTTCTCATTAATCATCTAACGTATATTAAACCATTAGATTTTAAATTGAAAAGTGTTTGTTGCGAAAATGAAAAGTGCTAATTTGCAATAAATTGTTATTTTTTGTTATGTGAGAAACGTTGTGATCGCAGTGAACTGTATGATGAATATAATCTTCTCATCAATAATCTAATGTACATCAACGCATTAGATTTCAAAATGAAAGCTTTTTGTCGCGAAAATGAAAAGTGCTCATTTGCAATATATTTTAACTTTTTGTAATGCGAGAAACGTTGTGAATTCAGTGAAATCTTTGCTAAATATAATGTTATCATCAATAATCCGACGTGTATTAACCCATCAGATTTCAAAATGAAAAGCGTTTTTCGCGAAAATGAAAAGTGCTTATTTGCAATATATTTTAACTTTTTATAATGCGAGAAACGTTGTGAATTTAGTGAAATCTTTACTAAATATAATGTTATCATCAATAATCCGACGTTTATTAACCCATCAGATTTCAAAATGAAATGCGTTTTTCGCGAAAATGAAAAGTGCTTATTTGTAATATTTTACTTAGTTTTTCGTGAGAAACGTTGTGATTTCAGTGAACTGTGTGAAAAATATCATCATTTCATCAATAATCTAACGTACGTTAACCCATTAGATTTCAAAATAAAGTGTTTGTCGCGAAAATAGAAAGTGCTTATTTGCAATATATTGTGACTTTGCGTTTTGTGAGAAACTATGAGATTTCAGTAAACTTTTTCATAAATATAATCTACTCATCAATAATCTAATGTACATTAACGCATTAGATTTCAAAATAAAAAATGTTTGTCGCGAAAATGAATAGTGCTTATTTGCAATATTTTGTGACTCAGTGTTCTGTTAGAAACTTTGTGATTTCAGTGAACTCTTTGATAAATATAATCTTCTCATCAATAATTTAACGTATATTAAGCCCATTAGATTTCAAAATGAAAAGTGTTTGTCACACAAATGATATGTGCTTAATTGCAATATATTGTGACAGTGTATTATGTGAGAAACGTTGTGATTGCAGTGAACTTTTTGATAAATATAATCTTCTCATCAATAATCTAATGAAAGATGTTTGTCGCGAAAATGAAAAGTGGTTATTTGCAATATATTGTGACTTTGTCTTTTGTTAGAAACTTTGAGATTTCAGTGAAATGTTTGATAAATATAAACTTCTCATTAATCATCCAACTTATATTAACCCATTAGATTTCAAAGTAAAAACCGTTTGTCGCGAAAATGAAACGTGCTTATTTGCAATATATTGTGACACTGTGTTATGTGCGAAACTTTGTGATTTCAGTGAACTCTTTGATAAATATAATCTTCTCATTAGTCATCTAACGTATATTAAACCATTAGATTTAAATTGAAAAGTGTTTGTTGCGAAAATGAAAAGTACTAATTTACAATAAATTGTGATTTTTTGTTATGTGAGAAACGTTGTGATCGCAGTGAACTGTATGATAAATATAATCCTATCATCAATAATCTAATGTACATTAACGCATTAGAATTCAAAATGAAAAATGTTTGTCGCGAAAATGAAAAGTGCTCATTCAGTGAACTTTTTGATAAATATAATCTTCTCATCAACCATCTAACGTATATTAACCCATTAGATTTCAAAATATGAGAAGTGCTTATTTGCAATAGTTTGTGACTTAGTGTTTTGTGAGAAACGTTGTGGTTTCAGTGAACTGTTTGATAAAAAATATCTTATCAATAATTTAACCCATTAGATTTCAAAATCAAGTGTTAGTCACACAAATAAAAAGTGCTTATTTGCAATATTTTTTTACTTAGTGCTTTGTGAGAAACGTTGTGATTTCAGTGATCACTTTGATAAATATACTCTTTTCATCAATAATTTAACGTATATTAAACCATTAGATTTCATAATGAAATGTGTTTTTCGCAAAAATGGAAAGTGCTTATTTGCAATATTTTTTGAATTAGTGTTTTGTGAGAAACGTGATTACAGTGAAATGTTTGATATATATTATCTTCTCATCAATAATCTAATGTACATTAACGCATTAGACTTCAAAATGAAAAATGTTTGTCGCGAAAATGAAAAGTCCTTATTTGCAATATATGCTTATGTGCAATATCTTGTGACTTTGTGTTTTGTGAGAAATGCTGTGATTTCAGCGAACAATTTGCTAAATATAAACTTCTTATCTATCATCTAACTTACATTAACCCATTATATTTCAAAGTAAAAAGTGTTTGTTACGAAAATGAAAAGTGCTTATTTGCAATATATTGTGACACTGTGTAATGTGCGAAACTTTGTGATTTCAGTGAACTCTTTGATAAATATAATCTTCTCATTATTCTTCTAACTTAGATTTCACAATGAAATGTGTTTGTCGCAAAAATGGAAAGTGCTTATTTGCAATATATTGTGACTTTGTGTTATGTGAGAAACGTTGTGATTGCAGTGAACTGTTTGATATATATCATCTCATCAATAATCTAATGTACATTAACGCATTAGATTTCTGTGCCGATAGATGCCCCAGATCCCGCAGATGAAAGGAGGAAAAAAAAGTTGGACGTGCGGTGGAGGCCCTTGTGGCGTCAATCGAACGCCGAGCCGCTCCGGTGGTAATTGTGCCACCGGAGAGGGAGACTCTCTGAGCGGGAATTGTGCCGCTGATAGAGCAGTGCGAAGTCCCTCCCTCCGAGGAGGAGGAGGAGGAGGAGTCTCTCCTTCTGTACATCGAGAAAGGGACTATAAAAAGGTTCTTAGAGAGGGAGAGCGGCCAGGAAAGATCCTTCTCGGCTTTCACGACCAGTTCAACATGGCATCCACAGGTAGCTGCGGAGATCGTAACTGGTAGGATCTTGTCAAGAATAAGGTCCAACTTTGACAAGGATGATTTTATCTGCCTCGCCACAGACTCCAAATTGTCAATGCGGACTTGTCTGCAGGCAGCAAGTAAATTTTTTTAGGAGCTGTGACGGGGCGAATTGATTGAATTGTGATTGGTTGTTTTGTTTTTTGAACATTGTATTATTGATGTTATTATTGTAATATTATATTGTAATTATTGAACTAAGGTTTTCAAGGGGTTGCCAATCAGTGGGCGCTGGTGTCCCTCTCATTTTCTTTCATCTATGTCTTTTTTCATTTTTCATTAATGTCTTTGTCCAGCCCAGATTTCTTGCCATTCTATGTACAGCCCTTGTTGCTAATCTAAATTAAATATAAAGCTTCCTTCCCGTTACTGTGCATGCGTTGATTCAGTTGCTGGCTTGTCTTTATGAGTGTCGGACTGGATGTTTGTGCTGCTTGGCAGCGGTCTAGTGGAAATGTATTCAGACGTTAGCGGACCTGAATTTTCTTCAGCGGAAGAGGAGCTGGTGCAGGCGGTGACAAGAATGGACCGAAAGTTTTTCTGAGGCGGCAGAGGTAAGGAAGAAGGATGTAGACCTGGCTGAACTAAAGGAATAAGGAAAAATGACGCAGAAGGTGGGTGGCGACGTGAAGTTGTCGCTCCTCAAAAGAATCGTGGAGCAAATGGAGAGGAAAACTATCACCTATAGGATGCACTCGCTTAAGAACAAAGAGGCTGAACAGGTCGAATCGGAAATAATAGAAAAAGCGCTAGGGAAACAGTCGAACCAAATAACGTACATAACCAAGGGATGTAAATACGGGACAGTGATCGTCCAGTTTAGGACAGTGGAGGAGGCGAGGAGGCTGGCGTGTGTGGCGGCGAGGACGGAAGAGGTGGTGCTTCTCCCCACATAACTTGGAAGAAAGACTTCCAACGTAAGGGTGGAAGCAATCCCACATGATATAGAAGTGGCTTAGGTTGCGGCAGCCGTCCTCTTTGGAAGTGAGGAGGAGGGGGCTGTCCTCCAAGCCACAGAAATGGAAGAAGGAGGATAGAATACCTAAGAAGAAGCCAGGATTACCTGTTGGCTGTAATGTTTTCTGTGTTTTTCCTTCCTTTCTGTCTGCCTTTTATTTGGAACTGTTGTTGTTTTAGTTTTTCTTCAATTTTTCGTCTTCATTTTCGGTTTCTTTTCTTGAACTGTTAAAGAACTTGTATGAACATGGGGAAAAGAGTGAAAAGTGACTGTGAAGCCACTGCCTTGGAGTGGGAATTGTGCCCACCCAGGCGGTGGTTGGATGAAATGGAGAAGAGGACAGTGGTCTTGCGGACCTATTCTAGGTCACGCAATGCCATTGCCCTCTTCAACAAGGACAATATTGAAAACGAACTGGCATGCTGTTTGCCAGATAGAAAGTTTTTTTTTTTATAACCAGGGGAGTCAAATATGCAACGGTGTGGTTGTTATTTGACTCCCCTGAAGAGGCTGCTATTGAGGCCAGCCAGGCCCTGCAGGGGGAGGAAATTTTGTTCCTTCCTTCTTACTGCGGGAAGAAAATTCTTAAAGCCTGTGTATGTGGACTGCTGATACCATCCGGCAGGGTTTGGGGGACAGCGGGCCCAGGCTTTGGAACGTAAATTTGACCGCTACGGTGAACTGGGAGGGGGTTAAAAAGAATTTAACCCTATGGACCCCAGTAGCCGCAGCAGAAATGGAATTTCCCGATTTCTTGAAAATGGCCGGGTCCAGGTACCCTGTGATGCTTGAAGGACGCTCCCAAGTGTCAACTGTGCCTGGAACCAGGCCATATCAAGAAGAACTGACTCCGAGGCCGAGGTAAGGCGCCGGAGCAGGGAAAAAGATGTACCCTCCGCCCCTATTGGCGGGGAGACGGAGGAAGTCGTGGAGGCGGAAGCCTCCACGATAAAAGAAAAAGAAAGGGAGCAACAACGGCTGCTCACCAGTTGAAACACAGGTTGCGGAGGAGATGGAGGTTCCCTCGGGTGTGCCGAGGGAGGACCCAACCCCCGAAATCTGTAAAAGAAAGAAGAGAAAAAAAAGAAATGGGAAACGGTCGGCGGAAGGTACTGTGCCACCGACCGAACCCGTTACCCCTCCGGTGGGAAGTGTGCCAATGGAGAAAGATAAGCTGGCAGCGGGAACGGTATCACTGTAAGAAGACTCTTCCCCCGAGGAGGAGGATATTATCCTCCTGTACATCAGGTGGAGGGAAGTCGAAAAGCACCTGGATCGTGAATGCGACCGGGAGAGATCCTTTTCTGCATGCACATCAGCAGCAAGATGGCCCCCGCAGCTGGCCGCTGAGGTGGTTACTCATACCACCATTAACATGGTCGAGGCCACCTGCAATGAAACGAGGTATTTATATTTTACTAACGAAGTGGATTATAACATGGACCCTTGCCTGATGGCAGTATCAGGTTTGCTGATGGAGAAATATTGATTGTAAATTGATTATTGATTGTAAATTAATTGTAACCATAGTGAACAAAGGTTTTTGAGGGGTTACCGATCGGTGGGCGTCAGTGCCCGTCTCATTTTTCATCTATGTCATCCTCATTTTGTCATTAATGTTTTTGTCCAGCCCTAGCTTCTGCTAATCTTTGTAATGCCTAAATGGCAAATTTCATGAAATAAAGAAGCTTGCTTCCCAACCACATGGTTTCGGGTTCAGTCTCACTTCATGGCACATTGGACAAGTGTTTTGTACTATAGCCTCACCTCGGGCTGACCAAAGCCTTGTCACTGGATTCGGTAGACGGAAACAAAGAAACACGTCGCATGTAAATATATAAATATATATATATATATATATATATATATATATATATATATATAGGAAGATGAAGAAAAATGCCTTCGTTTCACATAGTTTAATATTTTTTTATATAAACATATACCTATTATATGGGTGTTGTAAAATCCAACCGATTTTCGCTATTTAAATTAGCTTTCCAAGGGGCATTATATAGTGATTAATTCGCATGATGAAGGAGTTCCGCCATCTTGGCTGTTTGAAAAATAAGAAAAGGTTTAGAGAGTGAACCAAGGGAGGTAATGGGTGTCAAGGGAGATAACTGACAAGATAATTTTTAAGGTTGTCAGATTTGAATATTGAGTTATGGTTTATATTTTTGAATGATTAAGTTCTCTTTATTTAGTCGTTCTTGCATAAGATAAGGAAATTCAATTTAAATAAGGAAATTCAATTTAAATCACCTGCGCATCTGTCAATATGTCCGCTCAGTGCAATTTGCCTGTACTGGGGGAAGCGAATCTGTTCCTTATGCAACGTGACTCTGCGTCTCAAAGAAAGGTTCGTTTGGCCTACATAGTTATGGCCACAACCTGAGTAGGTTAGGACATAGACAAGGTTGTGGGAGACACATGTGAAGTTAGTTTTCACTTAGGTGTGGGCATGTTCCACAATTGGGTCGTCTGCATTTTTTAACTGTTGGTGTTGTATGTATTGAGTATAGTTTTGCATATGTATGGAGTCTCTTGAGTGATTTGTCTTGTCTTTTACATTCTAGTAATTTGTGTTTGTTTAGGATGCTGTTCATTTTCGGGTCTTGAGTGAGTATAAGAAGATTTTGTATAATTGTGTTGTATGCTTCGTTGTTTCTAGGGTTGTGGGTTGATATGTATGGGAGTGATTTGAGCTGAGGTGTGGTGTTTTATTTTGTTGTTCTTAGTGTGTTTGTGTCCAATTTCTTGACACGTTCAATTCCATGTTCTATAAGTGTAGCTGGGTACTGACGTTCGATGAGTGTTATTTTGAGTTCTTGCAATCGAAGTTCCCGAGTGGTTGTGTCAGATACAATCGTACAAATCCTTTTTGCTAGATTGAATGGAATATTTATTTTGGTGTGTTTAGGATGGCATGAACTGAAAAGGAATTACTGCTTAGAGTCTGTTGGTTTGTAGTAAATGTCAGTTGCGATGTGGTTGTTGGACTTTTTTAAAATCAAGATGTCCAGAAAAGGGAGCTGTTCCTTGCTATATTCCATGATAAACTGGATGTTGGGATTAATACTGTTCAGTGTGGATTTGAAAACCAGCAGATTATCATAGGCTTCATTCCAGATGATAAAACAATCGTCTAAATATCTTTTCCAGTTTTCTCTTATATAGTAGTGGAATGATGGTCCAAATTTTTGGATTAAAAGTTTATACAAGGTAGATTCAAAGTAACCCATTATTAGGTTCGCCAAAACAGGCGCAGCTTTAGTACCCACCGCAATACCGCATTTTTGGCGGTAGTATGTTGTATTGAATATGAAATAATTGTTTTGAAGGATGAACGTCAGGGATTCAATGATAAATGTCTAGTTTATGCGGTCCGGGAGAACTTCGGGGTGTTTTTCCAACCAGAATTTTATTGCCTCTATTCCATAGTCGTGTGGAATGTTAGTGTAGAGTTTGATGACATCGAAGGAGACTAATAGAGCTTCTTCGTTGGTGGTTTTTGGTAGGTGCTCTAGCATGTCTAAATCGTCTCTAATGAAACTTATGATGTATTTGAGATAGGGTTTCAGTAATATGTCGAGAAAGTTGCTAAGGCGGTGTGTTTCACAGGCTGGACCAGCAATAATAGGCCTTAATTTTAAGTATTTTGGTGTTGGAATATTTATGCACAGGCCTGGATTCGATTTGCAGGCATTAGTGATTGCTTGAATCTTGTGAATTTTGGGGAGGCCATAGAAAAGGCTGGGTTTGCATTTGAAGTTGGTAATGTAGTCTTTTTCTTTTTCTGTTAGGCCTTTTCCGTGTTTGAGTATTAGAGTTTCAAGATTAAACAATTTTTTTGGCTGCCTGTAATTTGCAACTTTTTCATAGAAGGAGTCATTTTCTAGTATGGACAGTGTTAGCTTTTTGTAGTTGTTTACTGAATCTTCAGTATTTTTGCTCCTTATATATATATATATATATATATATATATATACGACGGGTTTCTTTGTTTCCGTCTATATATATATATGTGTGTGTGTGTGTGCGTGTGTGTGTGTGCGTGTGTGTGTGCGTGTGTTTATGTGCGCGCGTGCGTGCGTGCGTGTGTGTGTGTGTGTGTATGAGTCTTTATGTCTGTCCTGCACCCAACGATCATAGCTTGACAACAAGTCTTGGTATGCTTACGTACCCGTAACTTAGCGGTTCTCTATATATATGTACGCATGTCTGTATGGTAAGAAGATTGTTTCTAGTTATAGACTACGGTCGTTATTTGTGTTTCGTGCTGAAACACAAGTTTCTCCAAATCACATGCTTGCACCCCAGAATTGGCTCTTCCCCCCACAATTGGCTCGGGCGGTAGCAATATCAACTCACGTCTCGTGGATCTGCTTAAGCGCTTCCAGCTTACAGATCGATACAGGCTTGACCATCCGAACTTCTAAGGGTGAACCTGGATTAGTGGCGAAGGAAGGTTCAAGTCTTACTTAGATAGGATAGTAATTAGAACTAGAGATAAGGCTAGTTTTAGTTGCCCACAGCTTGTTCATAGAATGTAGGCTGAACATAGATAGTACAGTTAAGCGAGGATCGGGCTACTGGAAGCTGAACAAATATACTTTGACTTGCGAGGCATACCGTAGCCGGATTAAGGAACTAGTACAGAGGGCATTACCCGGCGCCGTGGTTAATAACTGGTGGTGGTGTGCCCTCAAGAGAGCCATTCGTTTTTAGTGTATTAGGTTTAGCCATCAGCTAAGACTAGATAAGGCCAGAATAGAAGGGCAATTAATTAAGGACTTAGAAGTGGCGTTGAGGTTGGGCTCTGCATCCCACATTTTGGCAGCGAGAACGGCCTTAGACCGTCACCTCAAAGCCAAACACGAGAGGTGCAGAGTTCGGGCTAAAGTGCGAGCATTGGTACGTGAGAGAATTAATGTTGCCGGGTGGGCCCGTACGGTAGAAACCCAGCGTGGCAATGATGCCACAATTAGATCTCTGGTTGATGACAATGGGTGTTCGGTCGATGAACAGAACGAGATCTGTGAGGCGCTTTACAAGCACTTTACCGAGTTGTTCGGGAGGAGCGGGACGCTGGATCATGATTGGCGGCCCGCGTCTCTCGGCACAAGAGGCTGAGTGCTGTGAAGGGCCAATCACAGCCGAGGAGGTGATCGAGATACTGGGCGAATGCCCCGGTGAGAAGTCGCCGGGTCTCGATGGTCTACCTTATGAATTCTATAAAAGCATGCCAGACTTGTTCGAGCACCTGCTGACCAGCGTTTACACCAAGTGGCAACACAATGGGAGAATTCCCAAGTCTGCAAGCCGGTGGATGGTGACGTTGATCAGAAAGGACCCAAGCAAGGGGGACGAGATAAGCAATTTTAGACCCATAACTTTGCTAAACACAGAGTTAAAGATTTTGGCCAAGGTGCTAGCGAAAAGGTTGATGCAGGTCGTGGACAGACTTGTTGGCGGGGCCAAACTTGCACCATCCTGGGTAGGTCGATCCAATATAATTTCCACCTTATACGCTCTCCTTAGAAGCTTTCTAGCGCAGGGGGAGGCACTGGTACATTTAGGCCAGTCTAAAGCATTTGATAGGGTCGACCAACGGTACTTGGCGGCTGCCCTCGAGAAGGCTGGCCTCTGGGCCCGGCCTACCGCGGTTGGATTGCTGCTTTGTACAGTGACATCGAGTCTGTTGTCAAAGTGAATTGTTTCCTTTCGAAGCTATTTAGGATCGAGCGCTCAGTGCGTCAGGGGTGTCCCCTGTCTCCGCTTTTGTATGTGTTGGCATTTGAGCCATTGCTGCGGAAGTTTGAGGCACTAGGGGGTGCGCCAAGTGATCTGTGGTGTGAAAGAGGAGCTAAGGCGTATGCGGATGACATCTCCATCATCGTGACGGATGAGGGCCAGTGATGGAAGAGTCAATCAAAAGGAGCAAAGGTTAACAAGGACAAGTCGGTCGGTTTGCAACTCGGCACCTGGGAGGGTAAGCGCTGGCGTCCAATAATGTCGTGGGGCGTTGGGCGGAAGGTCCTGTTAAGCTGCTTGGGGTCTGGTTTGGCCCAGACCTCAAGATAGAGAAAGAAATGGAGTGAGGTAACCAGTAAGCTGACTGCTCTAATCCAGTCCTGGTCTGGGCGGGCGTTATCCTTGCTAGGAAAGGCAGAGGTGGTGCAGATGTTTATAGCATCAGTTATCACCTACCGTCTGACCGTGGTGCCTTGCCCCGATTTGTGGCTGATCAAGTTGGAGAGAATCCTTTTCCGCATTTTGTGGAAGGGAGGGATGCCGCTTGTGAAGGGCTCTGTCTGCTGCCAGAAACCGCTAAAGGGTGGGCTAGGGATGCATTGGCTGAGGATGCGAAAACTCGCGTTAAAGTTGAGGCACCCCTGGCTTTACCTGGATGGGAAGCATGTGTGGTAACCTCACGTCCGGTTCTACCTTCCGCGTTTAACGTCCTTAAACAGACATTGGTACATGGATCAAGCAGAGACCTGGGCTGGGAGACTGGCAATTGGAATGTAGCCAGGCGTTTCAGCTACTTTCTCGGGTGTGCAGTACCAGCAACAGGAGTTCCACCGCGGAATTCTATACCGGGTTAGTGGGATCTATGTCAGAAGACGCCTTGGGGGAGACCCTGGGCTACGATGAAAATCAGCTGATCAACCTGTTCAGAAGAACGTTCGCGCCGAGGCATCTATCTATCTATCTATCTATCTATCTATCTATCTATAGAGAGAGAGAAAGAGAGAGTAAAAAAGCAACAAAAATATCACAAAAACTGTTACTCAGAGCTTCACGTTCCCGTTCGTCGGACAGTTTTATTTAGAATGGAACAAAAATAAGGTTATATGCATAAATATACAATTAGTTTCATATAAAAATCGAAGAAAATCAAAAATACCTTATAACGGAGGAAAAGGCCTGAATACCCAAGGTAAATAAGTAACTGTAAAATATTAATAAATTAATAAATTAAAAGATACATCCGTTTTAATAAAATCAGATAGTAAGTTGGGAGTCGGAAGAGAAAGAAAACAGTGGAAAAGAAGAAAAGGAAATAAAAGAAAGAGAAACAGAAAATTAGAGAGAGAAAAGGAAAAAATATACCGGGATAGAGATTGTGAATCGACGGCGTTCGAAAAGTATCTAATGAAGGTTAGATACTACGTTTAGCTTGCGAAACGAACACATAAAAACGCACATATAAAATTACATATATATCTACATAAATACAAATATACATGCAAATACACACATATAGATATGCATTCAAATATACAAAAAATATGTACGCAGATACATGCCCACATATATAAAAGTATATACACACACACACATACATACTCTTTATTCTTTTACTTGTTATGTATATATATATATATTATTTACTCTACTTCTTGTTTCAGTCCTTTGACTGTGTCCATGCTGGAGTACCGCGCTTAGTCGAGCAAATTGACCCCAGGACTTATTCTTTGTAAGCCAAGTACTTATTCTATCGGCCTCTTTTGCTGAACCGCTAAGTTACGGGGACGTGAACACACCAGCATCGGTTGTCAAGCGATGTCGGGAGGGGAGACACAAACACAGACACACAAACACAGACACACAAACACACAGACACACACGCACGCACACACACACACACACACACACACGCAGACACACATATAAATATATATAATATACTTGTTAGATTATTTTATAATGGATGTAGGATTGATTATGGAATGGTTATTATTTTGATATTTTAATAATGTTTTTTCTATCTTTATATAAGTAATTTATATACATTCATTTATTATTATTGTTGTATTTTAACCTGAAGATTAGCTATATTTTTGAATAGAATTGATTTTCGTTACTTTTAATCGATTTTAATCGATTTAAATTTCTTTCTATTTCAAAAATTGGTTATGAAACACGTGTAGTCATTTCATTATCTTGATCTTATGATATTTACTTTGTATTATATTATACTTATTTATTGTACTTTTAATTATAAATTTTTTCTATGTGACAGTGGATTTTCATCGATGAATTCATAAACCTTGGTTCCTTTCCCTAAAACTATATATTTATATATATTTTATACTGTGAAACTTAATTTAATTTTATTTTTTAATAAATTGATTTTAAATGAGTTTTTACCTGTAATTTTGGATTTTATCCCTAATATTATTATTATTATTATTATTATTATTATATATATATATATATATATATATATATATATATATATATATATACGACGGACTTCTTTCAGGTTCCGTCTACCAAATCCACTCACAAGGCTTTGGTCGGCCCGAGGCTATAGTAGAAGACATTTGCCCGAAGTGCCACCCAGTGTGACTGAACCCGGAACCATGTGGTTGGTAAGCAGCCACTCCTACGCCTATATATATATATATATATATATATATATATATATATATATATATATATATTTATATATATATATATATATATATATATATATATATATATATATATATATATATATATATATTTATATATATATATATATATATATATATATATATTTATATATATATATTTATATATATATATATATATATATATATATATATATATATATATATTTATATATATATATTTATATATATATATATATATATATATATATATATATATATATATATATATATATTTATATATATATATATATATATATATATATATATATATATATATATATATACATACACCCATATATATATATATATATATATACGCACACACACATATAGACATATACATACATACACATAAACATTCAGAGACATATCTTCACATCAAGATAAATATATACATCATTGTATTTTTTCCCACATTGTTTCGCATTTATGTGTGCTTCTTTTTTTTTAGAAAGTTTGAGCGACTCTCCACAAGTAGCAAGAAGAAACACCTGAAGGAAACTTTACCCATTGGATTTTTCTCTAAAAATATACCCATTCCGGCACAGAAGCAATACCTTAAGAGTCTTATCTGAGATGGAAAGCCTTCTTCTTTGATACAAAGAAGAAATCTAACGGAAACAAATACGGACTTCAATCTTCCAAAAATCCACCCACTATTTTGGAATTGGAAGCCTTTGAAAAAGACGTTCTTGGGCTTATTAGAAAATTAAAGTCCTTAAATTCAACAATCAACTCCAGATATAAAGAATGCGGATAAGTTCTTCGTAAACTCCGACAAGACAAAAACTTACACGCGGTGGACAAAGATGTTTATAAACGTCTGTTTTCAAACAGAATTAGAGACCTACAAAAAAGATAACACATTTATATAAAGAGATAAATTTGGAAGTAAGAAGAATTGCTAACAACCTTAAAGTTAGTGATAGGATAGAATACCTCCCTCCCACTCCAACCCTTTATTACCCTGAAAGACCACAAAGCTAATTTCATTAGAAACTCTAAATATAGACTAATTAACCCAGCTAAAACTGAAATAGGCAAGTTAAATAGCGAATTAAATTTACGGATTTGGAAAATAGCAAGTCAGTCATAGATTGGTTCAAAGGGATTAGCCCTAAGCATATTTGCAAATTTACGCAATTTGATATTGTCAATTTTTACCCGTCAATATCTAGGCCTTTGCTTCTAAAAGAATTAAACTTCACCAAGTAGTAAATCACCATCGATAGCGCTGAAATAGATATCCTTCATGCAAGGAAATCCCTTCTCTTTTACGAAGATTCCACCCGGTTCAAAAAGAGTGAAGATTCTCTTTTCGATGTACCGATGAGGACATATGACGGGGCGGATTTGTGTATTCTTATAGGAACTTATAATCTGCATCTAGAATTCCCTTTTATAGACGCAGGATTATGCAGGGATGACGGACTGATAGTCATCCATAATTTAAACGGTCATGAATTAAACTTAGGAAGAATCTGATAACTTTCTTCCAAAGAATGGGCTTACAGATTACGATAGAAAGTAACCTTAATAACGTAGATGTTTTAGATATCAACTTAGATTTACCATTAGATAAATTTAAACCCTACCGTAAACCGAATTAAAAGCTATGTTATATTAGCAAAGAATCTAATCATCCACCCGTAATTCTTAAGAACCTAGTTAGTAATGTAGGAAGGCGAATATCATCAATATCTTCTTACGAGACATCATTTCAAAATGCGCCGTATTACAATAATGCATTTAGGAAAAGTGGATTCCCGGAGAAGATTCAGTATAGTCCAGTTAATTCTAACAATAACAGACCACATAGAACTAGGAGTAGGAAAGTTCTGTGGTTTAACCCTACATATTGTCGTAAAAATTAATATAGGTAGGGAATTCTTAAAATTAGTTTCTAAAAATTTTTAATCTAGTCATAAGTTCTATAGAATATTCAATAGGAGAACACTGAAGGTTAGCTATTCTTGTTGCAAAAAACTTCGTCATTTTTATTAACCAGCATAAAAAAAATTATTTCAGACAACTATAGTGCTGAATCTAATCTGAGGAACTGCAACTTCAAAGATAAGACCTGCTGTCCGTTGGAAGGTAAATATCTTGAAATGTCTTGAAAAAGGAATTGTTTATAGAGCCAAAGTGCAAGTAGATGGTTCATAAGAATATAAAACATACACAGGGTCTTCGGAAAATTAATTTAAGACTCGGTTCTATTCCCACCGAAACTGTTTCCGATACCCCGAGAATAGGACAGCAACTAGTCTTGCAAAGCATGTCTGGCAATTGAAAGCGAATGACACCCGTCCTTTTAATGTAACCTGGGAAATTCTAGAAAAAGCATCATCATACAGACATGGAGCTTATAAAAGACCTATGAAATCTAATCTTTGCCTCTCAGGAAAGTTCTTCACCCTGTTCAGGACAAACATGCTTGGAACCAGATGCGCGAGTTCTTCAATTCCTGCAGGCACGTCACGTGGTTAAAAATTTCAACCGATAAAATACCGTATGGGTAAAATGTTTTTACTTTCGGAAAATTTTGACTGTCGCATTTGAATTTGGCTCTACACGTTATAGTTATTTTGCCTTACAATGCTAGTGCATATTTCGACTTCAGTTTTAAGAAAGCCTTCGACTGTTTTACAAATTTAAGCTTAAGCTTTTCTGAGGTTTATTTTTATTGTTTACTCACGCAATTCTTTATGTTACATCAAATTAATGTACAATTTCCTTATTTTAACATTTTAACATTATATACACCGGACAGTCCTTTTTTAAAAACATTGTTTGCGTATATACGTTATGATGTATATATTTATCTTAATGTGACGATATGTCTCCATATATTTATGCGTATGTACGTATTGTAGTTATGTGTAATTATGTATATGTATGTATGTGTGTGCGTATATATATATATATATATATATATATATATATATATATATATGTATGTGTATATATATATGTGTGTGTGTGTATGTGTATATATATGTGTGTGTGTGTGCGTGCGCGAGCGTGAGTGTATATATATATATATATATATATATATATGGGAGAGTTTACGAAAAGAAACAACAGACGAAGACAGGTGGTGTAAACAACAAATGGATGTATTAGTATAACGCTCAGGAATAGAGAAAGTCTTTAACGTTTCGAGCCTACGCTCTTCACCTGAAAGGAACACAGAAAGAAGCAAGGAGAGAAACAAGGAGAGAAAAAAATATAAATGTAGTGGTCAGCGATCTATCATTGAGAATGCCGGACAGAAGGATCACACAGGAGAGCTAAGAAAAAGGAGAGATAACAAAGAAGTGGTGAACCCAAGACGAGAAGGTGCGTGTGTGTGAGAGAATGCTGATGATCTTAACGTATGCATGTATGTATGTAGGTGTGAAGGTGTGAAAATGTGTGGAAGGGAGTTGGTCAGTGCTAGTGTGTGCGTGGTGGAGTGTTGTGATGTGATGTGTTGTGTGATATGGTGTAGCGTGGTGTGATGTGAAGGTGTTGGGAGGCGAGAGTGGTGAAGCATGGGTGGGGGTAGAGGTAGGGGTATGTGGGTAGGCAGAGGTTGGGGTGGGTGTAGGGATGGGATTGGGTAGGATGGGAAGGTGGGGTAGGAGTGTGTAGGGGTGGGATAGGCTTATGAGGGAGAGTTGACGATGAAGGGGAAGGTAAAGGTGAATATAAGAGAAGGGGAAGGTGGGTATGAGGGGAGGGAGAAAGAGAGGAGAGAGAAAGAGAGTAAGAGAGAGAGTAAGAGAGAGAGAAAGTAAGAGAGAAGAGAGAAAGAGTAGGGGTGAAGCGAAGTAGGAGTGAAGAGAAGTAAAGAGAAGTAGGAGTCGGAGCAGGAGAGGAGAGGTGGGTGGGAGGAAGTAGCAGGGAGGGCGGAGGGGGAGAGAGAGGCAAGGGAAGGGGGTTAGATGAAGAGGGGAGGGGAGTTGAGCCCATGGGGCGCAAAAGAGCGAAGAGAAAAGATTAATCCCTGTTCACGGCGCAAACAGGAGTCCGGTTGGCCCCTGTGCAAGGTCAATCCAAACACGGACAGATGTTGCTGCAAAGAGTGACCGGTCGAGTGGAAATGGCGTGACATCGATATATATATATATGTAAAAGTTTATATATGTGAGAGAAGTTCACAATTAAAACCAGTTTCACTTCTACCTCTGAGTAACTAATTTATGTAATAACATGCTCAGGTTGTGGACAACACTATATTGGACAGACGAGTGTGACTTTGAGACGGAGAACCACTCTACATAAAGAGCAGATCTGTTTCCCCGCAATACAAATTCCTTTAAGTGAACACAGAGAAATGTGCAGGTAACAAGAAACCAAATTTCACATTTTCCCCCTTCTACCAGTGCAAAGATACAATTTCTCTACAAGAACGCTTAAATAAATCAAGTTTTTTCATCGAAAAATACAGAACGCATAACCAACGTTGATCTCTTTACATATTTTAATTCACGATTACAATACTGTACATATATCTCTCCACTAAACTAGTTTTCGAATTTGTGTGTGTGTGTGTGTGTGTATATATATATATATATTATTATTATTATATATATATTTATTTTCTCCTAGTTAATAAATAACTCGGACAAAATAAATAGCTACCAGGATAGCAAAGATCACAGTTCTCATATTCGGTTAAAATGCCTTACGTTTAAGCTGGTTCCCATGCATTTCCTTGAAGAGAAGATTACATTCTTATCAACATCACCTATTCCTATGGAAGGTATAATTTGTAATCTTCGAAACATATGTTGGAAATAAAAGTATGCAGTTAACATATGCGTTTTACTCCATTTACTAAATTTATATATATTTAGTAAATATATATATATATATATATATATATATATATATATATATATATATATATATATATATATGTAAAAATCAACACTTTCTTCTCTAAGCCTAGATTCGAAACCGAATCTAAGAATTCTCGGTCGTCCAAACCATCACGATCAACAGGCGCGAAAACAGTTTTTTTTTTGTCCTGTCAAAAAGTGATTGATCATCTCCCTTTGACCTACGACCTCAGCCCCTCAGCCATGTCAGGCAAAGTTCAAATGGACAGGAGCTGACCTATTTAGGCACAAACTCTGCTGCACTATGTCTGTCCTTCTAGCTGCCACGATTATTATAAATATGGTGGTCAAAAGGCAGACGAGGGGAGAAGGGCCTAGCAGGCAAACGAGAAAGGTCTACACACAACAGGTTTTGGTGACCGCAGAGACCAGAGCAATGTTCGAAGTTCCACGGTAGACTACTGTCTCAGATGAACTACGCGCGCGCACACGCACACGCACACACACACACACACACACACACACACACACACACACACACACACATTAATTTCTGACATATCATTTCCAGATGTACCCTGTTTCTATTTCTAGCAACTGGTAGCAGTTGTCAACATTTTGCATGTAGTGAAGAATTATGTGTACCAACAACAAATTATGTGCAGTGAATAAATTATTTTAACTATAAATCGATTCATTCATTTGTCTACTTTAAAGGTATACACATTCCTTTTGTATCTGTTCACCATGATACACATCTAACCACTACATTTGATGATCCCGTCAACGAATTGCGGTCTTCCCTTGAACCAGCTTCACCAACCGAACGGCATTTGGAAAATGAAGACGTTTTTGTACTGCGGTTGAATTTTCCATTTCGGTACTACGCTTCCTGATCCCGTCGAAGAATCACAGTTTGCACATCACCCGACAACGAAACAGAACTGAGAATTCTTGCGAACACAATGGCTCTCCCAGAACAGAATCCAGCGGCGAACATATCTCCTATCGACATGGCGGCAATTTCGTTGAGAATTCCTCCATTCTGGACCCACAACCCTGCATTATGGTTTTACCATATAGAGGCACAGTTTTCTTTTCACCGAGTACTGAGCGATGCGTCCCGACTATCACACGTAATCGGTTCCTTATCGCCAGAAATTACGAACGTCGTCCGCGATCTCATTATGGCACCATTCGGTTCTGTGTCGTACGACACTTTTAAAACGACACTCATAGACAGAACTTCCGAGTCCCAACAGAAGCGACTTCACCAGCTTCTGATATCGGAAGAGTTGAGTGATAAAACCCCTTGTCAGCTTCTACGCAGAATGAAGCAGCTTCTTGGATCCTCCCCGACAGAATTTTCGAGCAGCTTTTTCTCCAGCGTCTACCCTCCAACACGCATGTGGTCCTCGCTTCTACACGGGAATCCACATCCATTGAGGAACTGGCGGAACTAGCGGACAAAATAGCCGAGGTACAGCACAGCTATTCAACTGTATCGACGGTGACGCCAGCCGCTCCCACTACCAATCCTTTCCTTTCGCCGATCAGTTCTTCCGAAATTTCGGACTTGCGTTCATTAATGACGCAGCAAGCAGCGCAGATACAGACCCTCACAACTCAAATACAGGCCCTATCGCTTGGTATCCAGCGTCGAAGTAGCTGCCGATCGTGTCGATATGGTAGACGGTCCCGAAGCCCCAGTGCTACCCGCAACTCACATGAAACGTGTTGGCACCACCGAAAGTTCGGAACACGGGCGCAAAAATGCACTATCCCATGTTCGTTTTCATCATCCAGTTCGAGAAACGACACAGCCAAGAATTGAACGCGACGGAAGTTCCTGGCTCGCACCCACAAAGTCGCCTGATTTTCGTTTGCGATCGTGTAACAGGCACACGTTTCCTGGTTGAAACCGGCGCGGAAGTCAGCATCATCCCTGTTTCCAATACTTTAGGAAAAAGAAAAGAGACACCAGTCTGTCTTCAGGCAGTTAACCGCTCGCCCATTCTAACCTACGGTGAACAGACCCTAACGCTAAACTTGGGACTACGCCGCACCTTCCAGTGGGTGTTTGTCATTGCTAAACTGCCGACCCCTATCTTAGAAGCCGATTTCCTGCATCATTTCGGTCTCCTGGTAAGACATTAAAAATAGACGACTTGTCGACAGCACCACGCAGCTTACTGTGCGCGGCATAGCCGCTCGTATGACCACAGTCAGCCCAACTATATTGCTCACAACGACAACTCGTCACAGTGCTATTCTGAAAGAATATCCAGACGTCGCTCGACCAAGTATTCCACAACCAGCCGATCAAGCACGAAGTCACCCACCACATCAAAATCAGCGGTCCACCTGTTGTTGCAAGGCTCAGAAGGTTACCATCTGATCGTCTTAAGGCCGTCAAGAGGGAATTCCAGCACATGCTCGACCTTGGAATCATCCGCCCGTCCAGAAGCACCTGGTCCTCACCAATACACTGCGTTCCAAAAAAAATCATCGACCGATTGGCGAGTTTGCGGTGATTACCGATCGCTGAATAAAAGTACTGTCAGTGATGCATATCCAGTCCCCTTTTTTCAGGATTTTTCTAGCTCGCTGCATGGAGCTCGCATCTTTTCCAAGATCGACCTTGTGCGAGCTTACAACCAAATCCCAGTGGAACCTGCGGACATAGCCAAAACAGCAGTTACTACACCCTTCAGAATGTCTGAATTCCTGCGTATGCCTTTCGGTCTACGCAATGCGGCACAGACATTCCAAAGGTTTATCGACATGGTTACTAGAGGTTTGCCTTTCGTCTATGCCTACATAGACGACATACTCGTGGCCAGTAGCTCGGACGAAGAACATGACCAACACCTGCTATTCGAATGCCTCCGCAAATACGGTGTTGTTATCAACCCAAGAAAATGTTCGTTCGGAGTTGCTTCCCTTCATTTTCACGGGCACGCACATCGTCGATAAGGATGGCATTCGTCCCCTTCCAGAGAAAGTCAAGGCCATCGTGGATTTTCCACCACCCACATCTCTCTGCAGATTAAGGGAATATCTTGGTCTAGCGAATTTCTATCGAAGGTTGGTACCCCACCTCGCTGAGATAGCGCAACTGCTCACTGATTTGCTACGTCAGCGAACTTGCAAAAATACGAATATTGCCCTGCATGAAGATCAACTCGCCTCTTTCGCTGCCCTGAAAAAAGCGTTATCCAACGCTACCATGTTGGTTTATCCAAAACCAGACGCCCCATTGTGTTTACTCGTTGATGCATCTGTTTCCGGAGCTGGAGGTGTACTACAGCAGTTTGTTGATGGTATATGGCAACACCAAGCCGGATCGCTACTCGCCGAGAGAAATCCACCACCTCGACTTCATATCGCAGTATACGACGGATATACGACACATCAAAGGGAAGACCAACTTAGCAGCCGATGCTCTTTCACGTACGCAGATCAATGCTATCCACACATGGAAGCTGACCAGGAGAATGACGAAGAACTTCTAAAGCTCCGGAATTCGTCATCTCTGAAATTTCAGCATGTTCCGCTACCGTCGTCCACGGCCCATCTTTGGTGTGATATCTCCACCGGTCACCAACGCCCTTATATACCACAGAAACATCGTCAAGAAGTTTTCTCTGCTCTGCATTCTCTGTCATATCCTGGTAATCACTCCACTCAAAAGCTGATATCGACCCGTTTTATGTGGACCAGTATCAACAAGGATATCAGAGAATGGACCAAGTGCTGTGTCGCGTGCCAAAAAGCGAAAACCTACCGGCACATAAAATCATCAGTCGGTTCCTTTTCGCAACCCGACGCACGATTTCAGCACGTTCACATTGACATCGTGGAACCTCTGCCACCTTCGCAGAATTATACACATTTGCTTACCTGCGTAGACCATTTTTCGCAGTGGCCCGAAGCTTGGCCCTTATCTGATACATCGGCGGAAACGGTCGCCAAAACGCTGATATCACAATGGGTTTTCACGTTTTGGTACACCTGCAACAATCACCACCGACAGAGGACGTCAGTTCGATTCCCATCTCTTCACCGAGCTGACTCATCTCCTCTGGTATAAACACACCCGCACTACGGCTTACCACTCTGCAGCAAATGGCATGGTTGAACGTTTTCACCGCCAACTCAAGGCATCCATAAAAGCATCTTCAGACAGTTTTCACTGGCTGGAACATCTTCCCCTCCTTGGTATTCGATCCACGGTTAAGGAGGAAGTTGGATATACTCCGGCTGAACTCATCTATGGCACAGCACTCACCTTACCTGGACAGATGATCGAACCTGTTTCATCACAAGACCTTCCTGACCCAGCACAATATGTGCATCGATTACGGACATCCATGTCGCATTTGTCACCTGCAGTCCCCAGACAACAGAACGTCGTTTCACATGTCCCAAAAGACATCAACACTTGGACTCATGTTTTCGCGAGGAATGATGGGATACCATCCCAACTTCAGCCACCATATTCCGGGCCCTACAAAGTTATCAAAAGAGGACCCAAGTATTTCGTTCTCGATATTGAAGGTAAACGAAATACAGTATTGACTGATCGTTTGAAAAAAGCCTTCATCGAGGACGACTTACATTCAGTTCCCTCCGTTCCTAGAACGGACTCATCAACTCCAGCAGATACCACGGATTCTGCACAACCCCGGCACACCAAATCGGGAAGAACAGTTCGATGGCCCGCAAGGTTTGTGCAGGTTTTTCAGGTAAGTCCCAATTCTTAACCTACCCATCTTCTTAAATGAAATGCATACATCAACACATAACTCACATGACTGCATCACCCACATACAAAACTAAAGAAATCAATGAACATTTTATATATATAAAAAAAAGGGAAAACAAGAAAAAAAAAACGTTGTTCCAAATCAACGAAAAACTTTCTGTATGAACATTTACTGAACATTTCACAAGGGATTTTTTCGATGAACATTTCTTTCATTTTGTGTACGTACATATGTTTTACTTTCTTTTAAAACTGTTTTGCCTTCTTGTAAAAATATTTTGCTACCTGTATGCTTACACACACTTGCAACAGTCACATTCTTATGTGTGCTACCATTTGATCTTTTGCGCCACTGAAAGACAACCTGCCTCTATTAGACCTCTAGTGGGTCGAGTATTCAATAGACGCACATTTCTTTCAGCGCACATTTCTTTCAGCGCACATTTCTTTCAACGCATGTTTCTGCCTGGGCACATATATGCATTGCCCACCATATAGCACACACCAACAGTGAATCTTTGCTTCAAATTTTTATATCCCATGTTTTTGACATATATTCAATTGTCTGTTACACTTTGTAAAATTTTTCTGCATACAAACAAAAAATAACGTTTCCAATATCGTTCGATCTCTGTGGCTTTCTCACTAGAAGTGGGGTAGTGTAAAAATTAACACTTCCTTCTCCAAGCCTAGATTCGAAACCGAATCTAAGAATTCTCGGTCGTCCAAACCACCACGATCAACAGGCGCAAAAATAGGTTTTCTTTGTCCTGTCAAAAAGTGATTGATCATCTCCCTTTGACCTACGACCTCAGCCATGTCAGGCGAAGTTCAAATGGACAGGAGCTGACCTATTTAGGTACAAACTCTGCTGCACTATGTCTGTCCTTCTAGCTGCCACGATTATTATAAATACGGTGTTCACCAGACAGACGAGAGCAATGTTCGAAGTTCCACGGTAGACTACTGTCTCAGATGAACTACGTACACACACACACGCACACACACACACACACACACACACACACACACACACACACACACACACACACACACACACACACACACACACACATTCATTTCTGACATCATTTCCACAGATGTACCCTGTTTCTATTTCTAGCAATTCGTAGCAGTTGTCAACATTTTGCATGTAGTGAAGAAGTATGTGTACCAACAACAAATTAAGTCCAGTGAATAAATTATTTTAACTATGAATCGATTCATTCATTTATTTACTTCAAAGGCATACACATTCCTTTTTCGTCTGTTCACCATGATACACATCTAACCACTACATATATATATATATATATATATATATATATATATATTTTCCGACCTTCTTACCAAAAGCTGAACAGTGATCTCCCCTATCCACAATAATACTTGTTGAATCATTCACTCAAATTTCACACACAAAATGGATCCAAAAATTTCTTAAGAAAATATTTAAATAAATTTTAATGTCATGAATAGCTAAAGCGAAACTAGTCGACAAACATAATACAAGATATATTTAAAATTATATTAAAACTATGTACAGTG